>NW_007578371.1:0-30698 GCF_000690725.1 Stegastes partitus
TGTTTAAAACCGTACTTTGTAATTTGGACTGATTGATAACAATTTGTTGAGAGAAAATAGTGAAACAGTGTTTTTTTTTTTTTTTTTTTTAATTATACCACAGTCAAACTTTTGAACATGCTAGGAGTGTTAATTGGTCAGTTTGTAATTCTGACTACAAAAACTAGTGCTGGATAATCAGTTTATTTAAAAATCAGAATCACAAATTGAAAGGCGACAATTTCCCAAATGCAAAAGCAGTAGTTTTGATCAAGCATCATTAAAAAGTGTCTTAACAAGCTGAGGGGAAGGATTCACTTACTGCTTGTGCCAATTTTGTTATTAGTATAATTCTTAACAAAGAGATAATAATTAAAAGAATCGTTGTTTTCGTAATATAAAAGCTACAACTCTTGGTTGGTGTCTGAATCATGCTCATTCACAGCCACAAGGAGTTTTTTTAAAATCGCAAACATCACATTGTTTCATTTTAAAGTTTTAAACAAGACAAGTTTATTGCATCTAGCTGATTGCAGTGTTTCATTTCTCGACAAGGAAGTTAGCAGTTCGGTAGTTCTTTTATAAAAGAATTACACAGTCTATATAGGGGCTTGGGAGGAGGTTGGGGTAGATGGACGGGTCGACAAAACACTGCAGTTCTTTTCCCATTTTAAACCAAAAGTCTTCTTGGAATATAATTGTTCGATAACTTAACTGTTTACTAGTGTAACCATGTTGGTAACAAAGGTCAAAGGTCAGGCAACATTTTTTTAAAGATGAACCTGATCTTTTAGGCAACACAGCGGGTTGTCCATTAATCATAAGGATCAGAGTTCGATCCCTAACCATTTCATTTACCAAAGTGCCCTTGGGAAAGACGCTAAACCCTAAGTTGGTCCCATTGGTAGGTGAACACCGTGCATGGCAGTCCTGCATGTGTGTGTGTGTGTGAATGGGTAAATGAAAAAAACATTATAAAGTGCTTTGTAGAACTTTGCTTTGGTTAAAAAAAAGTACTATATGTGCAGAACATTTACCATTTTCCCAAAACCTAACCAAGTAGTTTCTGTTCCTAAACTTAACCTCACAACAAGTTTTTCTGCTTTATTCAAGCTTCTTTAAGGTGGCAATCTTAAAGATTTTCATTTAAATAAACACCCGTTAAGTTACCATCTGTCACCAAATGTGGTCAATTAGCCTTTGACCCACTTCAGTATCACGAATGGGGCGTCTGTGGCGGCATTCCTGGTCAAAATCACAAGCTGCGCACTGTGACACTTCACCCAGCGCTTATGTTTCTGCCAGAGCGGGTGGGCAGAGCTGAGGCAACAGACTAACTTTCAACTCATCTGTTTGAAGCGGTGTACTATTTTTTCTTCATCCCAGAAAACATTATTCCCTTTTCACTTTAATGTGTGGTGACCTTGAAAACTTATGGAGAGGCATGGCCAGAACTCGTATCCAAAAAGCTCATCTGCAAGAAGATCTTCGAGATTTTCACTTTTTACATTAACTATCATGTGATACTTATTCCAATCACTATTGGTCAGTTTTGATCAAATACATATTTTCCTCAAATTATTCCAGTGTACCAATAACAGAATATAATATTTCTTCACATAAATTGTGTCCAAAATTGAAAAGTTATGACTGATTAAGTCAAGCAAAAAGCTTTAGAGTGCTTTGACAATCAAAAATAGTGAACCATAACATAATATCCTTTATTTATGTTCATATTTTCCATTTGTTTGTTTCTGTCATTGTACGGAAATATGAATCAATGACACTATTATCTTTCATTCCATTGTACAACAAGTACAGTCTAAGCACAAACATTCTGCGGCTTCATGGTGCAGCACTGAAGGGTTTAAAATAGACTTGAGGAATCCCACCAATGGTATGTGCCTTATTGTGGCAGATATGTGACTATCAGGATTATACCGCCGCGACCCTCTGGCCTAGGACACACATCACACCAGAGCAACATAAAAAAACCAGACAGGGTTACCAACACACACTTACCCACTCACATCAATCTGTATCTTCCCATCCATCTCACTGCAGAGTAATCGGCCTTATTTGACCTGAGTTGAGGGGGTCACCGGGGTGGACAGATGTTTCATGATAATGGTTTATGTGTGTGTAAGGGGATAATGCTGGCAGGGCTCGATTTAGACCCACTTCCACTCAGCTTTTCTATTTTTTTTTCTTTTTTTTTTTCTCCTCTCTTATTTCACTTCTTCCTTTATGGCTTCAGGTCACATCAGTTGCAATTAATCCATTCCTCCTCATCTCTGATCCACTGATCTTACATTAAGGAGAGGGCTTTATCTCAAAGTGTGTGTATGGCAGCGTGTATATGTGTGTTTGTGTGTAAACGCAAGACAGTGAAGAGTACTTAACCCCGATCTCAATCTCCCAGAGCATCAGGGGGTATGAAGGGTTACCCTCAAACAACGTGCACACACATGTGCCTTTCCCTCTGAAACACACGTAACAGAAACTTGTTCTCCCAGCGATCCATTAATGCGAAGATCCGATTGGAGGTTCAACCAATTTCTGACTATCACAATGTCCATTAAAAGAAACCCAAAGCCAATAACTCCCCCGAGGGTCATAACTCACACTTAATCGTCTTGTACTTCTGTCGGATCTGACATCACCGCAGCTCACAATGAGCCACATACTGGCTGAATTGCAAATCTTTCCACCTTTCCTTGACTCTCATCTCCCTGCTCAACTTCCCCCAACCCTACCCCTTTTTCCTCCCTTCCCCACTCATCCCGAGACTCCCTCCTTTTTCAGCTGCACTCCCGATAGTATATCAGAGGACGAGGGCAGAAAGCGAGGGAAGCAAAACCAAGAGTTTGATGAACCTGATGAAAGAAAAAAAAAGTCGAGGAATCCAGCGACACACTTCTGACACTCAGCCACCCGGATGTCCTACATAATGAGTGTTTTAATGAGTGCCCAGCCTGTTTTTAGCCATGTTTGTTAATTAATCAGTATGCATGCCGTGCCAGCAGATGGCAGTAAGGATAAGGTGCCTCTGGGGAAACAGCTAATAAGGTAATAGGAAGGGGAGGAGAAAGAATGACAGAAGAGTCCCCAGATTGCAGACAGGTGACCTCTGCAACAATATGGCAGCCGGGGTGCTGTAGTACATGCCGGTGAACTTGCGTGGTCATGAAAGGGCAGGATTTGCATGTGTATGCTCGTGTAATACAGACGTAAACACGTGCTGGCCCATGTACACAAACGCGGTTCAGAAATGCGCCGAATAGACTTGCACGGATTTCAGACACAAGCACTGCACGGGGACTGCTCTTCCTTCTCCCCCCCTCCCCAGTGGGGCACTCGACTGTACTGGTTTCCAGAGCAGTGCGAGAGGAGGGGGAAGAGGGGAAATTAGTACTGCTGTGGGGCCCCATCACGCAGATGGACAGGGCCCAGCACATATGCTGACAGAACATTATACATCTCTCTCCACTTCCCTGTGTAGAGCCCCGCCCGAGTGCACAGGGGCCCGAGTGGAATATTAATGTTCCCAATTCAATTTGTAGGAGCCAAAGCTACTTCCTGGATGAGCAGTGTCGACACTTCTGTGTAATGGATGACGAGCATGCAGGGATTGTGTGTTTGTTGACCTAATAACAAGGTTGGAGCAGAGAATAAAAGCTTAGTTAAACTGTGACTGCTGATCCTGCATTTGATTCCTTTTGTAGCAGCCGTGATGACAACAAAGAAAACCAAACCGCTGCCTCTCAGTTGGGCGAGTATTTTGTTTCTTTTTTTTCCTGCTCAGGTTCGATACATTCAAGGTCTGCACTGAACTATGTAGTGTTAGTGAGTTATAGAAAAGTGTTACACTCCTTCTCCATCTCTACTTTCGCTTTTCTGTAAATGTTGTAGCCGCAATCTTGCCAGGTCAGACCGACTGACATTTTTCTTTCACATTTAGCAACTCTAAGCTGCACGTTGTCACATTAACAGATACACACGCACAAGCAACATACGAGTTGTGTGGCACAAGTTTAGAGATTTGAGACTTTTTCCACATTTCAGCACCAATATCGGTTCAAAAACAACAGTTTCCTGCCAAAATAACAAAGACCTTTCTCATTGCACTACTATTTCACATCTGTCACAAACTGAAATCTCCATAAAAATTAAAGTAAGAGTCTGTACCGGCTCAAATCAAGTTTTGGCAAAACATTAACAGGAACTAAAGTTTAGTTTGTTGCTATTTGTCGGAGTCTTTCCTCTCAGTTTGTTCAGTACTTGCAGCGTCAAACAGTAGCTGGATCCATATGACCTTCTTCAAAGCTAGAGAGCTGAATGTATTCACTAGTGTAGAACAACAGCACCAGCAACTTCACTAATTACTCATAATTATAGATGATCCCCAACATGGAGACGGGATCAATTTGAACTAATGTCACGTCAGATTGTGTACTTTGCTTCACTTCAGACAAGTAAGCTGTCAAACACAGAATTGTAGTTTATAAGCTGCCTTCAGGTTGAGTCCTGAACTCCATCACAGCTGTCAGGATATTTTTGAGTTACTGTAGAAGTTAGATTATCATCACACATGGACAGACTTTTCAGCAACCAGGGAAGTCATAAATAAACTAGGTTATAGGCCATTTTGACAGTTTGATAAGTTGGTTCTTAGTTTAGATCATGTCCTTAATATATATATATATACATATTACGTATCAAATTTTTGAAAAGAGTGTTTTCGGTACAACTGAACCACGCAGTAAAATTGACTCATTGCAGTAAAAGTAGTTGGAGTATAGTATTTGATTATGAGACTGTAAGGATTTTATTAATTTCTTACTCCCACTGCTCTCATTTAGCCTATAATTAAATATTTTAGGAGGAAAAACAATTGTCCTTGCAAGCAAATTGCTTCACTTCCAATCAATACAAACACATTCCTATAGGTGGATCATGTCTAACACTCACGAAAAAAAAGGAAACATATCTAACATCTGATGCATTTGGAGGTCTAAATCGTTAAAATATCTGATTTTAACTTCCCCGCACAAATGCACAGCGAGTTCTCAGATCCAGTCTTAAAACTGTGTGAAGGTGGACAGTTGCATTCAGATTGTTGACTTCATTTAGATGATTGCTTTGTTTTCTGTACTTGTTATTTTGTTGACATAAATCCTGGCCACAGACTCAACTATCTTTCAGACAAATGAGAAAAACATTTTATTGTTTCTTTGTTTAAGTAAAAAAAAAAAGGATGAATTTGCTTCAGAGGTTCTGCATTTCAAAGTCTTAATACCATAACATTTCTAAAGCAATTACATTAGCAGATTGTATTTATTATGTTTACCATTTTACTGTAGTTTGTTTGAATAGTCATTTCCTTTGTAACTGTGTTTTATTGTGTCTTTGGAATTTGTTTTATGCCCACCGTGAAGCATTAAAACGCTGCCAAAGAGAGCTACAGATAAATCTTATGATTTTATAATTACACACTAACAAATAAAAGAAGAAAAATCACATTTAGTCACAAACAAACCATGTAGGAAATCTGTTTGGACACTAAAGTATCTGTGTTTCTTAAACAACCGAACTGCATATCATTCACCATCTAACTGAAGCACATTATTGCTCACACTGTATAATGAGTGTATAATGTGCTGTATAATATGTTCATGAGTGCTCGGCTTCAAATAATATTTTTTTTTTTTTCATATTATACAACAGCACATGTCGGTGTCCTTACATTCCCTCACTCACTGTCTCTTTCTCTGTGTGCTGGTGACTCGACTGGTGATGCTCTCTGGCTTAACGTGCATATTTAAGCCTGCATTGTAGCCCACTCGCCTTTGAAGAGCCCAATCGGAGGGCTGAAAAGCATCTCACCTTCTTTTTAGTTTGGCTCTGTAGGAAGTGGGCCAATTCTTGGCTTACCGGTGGGGCCCACATTCATAAAAAATAAAGAATTACCTCTCATAATGAAGACCTTTGGGGGCAGTTTTGCTGGGGAAAAAAATCACTATTGAGGAAAATCTGCGTTAAATTTTTTAAAAGGTTGGGAGATCCTCCGACACATACCCGGCCTCGGTGCCACACTTGAAATGACACATAATACTATTACGTGTTGCTCAATGCAAACTGCATGAAAAGATTTGTTTTTGTCCTCCACAGTCCGTGTTGCCATAAATAAGCAGAACAAGTATAAATACATTTAGAGGACAAAGATTATCTGGGATGTAGATCCCGAATTACAGACAGAAAGCTGTGGGGCGGGGGCGGGGGATGGGGAGGGTGGTAGGTAGATAACATTTAGCTTATTCTCATTGTGGAATCTTAGTCTTGGCTAGCCACCCGGCTCCACTTAATAACAGTTTAGGCTTGGTGTTTCCATGACAACCGGTACTTGATTGCTTGCCCTAATCTTCTTTAATGTGGCTTAATGCTGTTTGTATCTCTCAACATTTTCGCTTTAGTCTCTCTCTCTCTCTCTGCCTCTCTATTCAAGCAGCCATCCACGCTGCAGTGCAGAATGAAGGATGCTGCGACGTCACAGGATTCACGGGACGCAGTCATTTCCTGCTCGACTTTTGACTCCTAAGATGGCTTCCAGATATTCAAATGCGCTTTTGATGTTCTAGTTAAACCGTGTATCCGTGACGTCAGTAAAACTGTTTGCTGGTGGCAGTTTTTTTCACATATAGAACTTAGAAACAGCTTTAGGAAGAAAAAAAAATAAATGGTATGCTTTTACCCACCTCCGTCTTTCTCACGCTCCACCCACGATCTGACTGCCTCTCTTCATCTCTTCCTGTGGCTTCTTCTGTCTGCCCAGACTTTGATTCTACAGTTTTGGAGATAATATCCAAACACTTTCATCTGTGTCCACAATGTTCTCATCCATCTGGAAAAAAAAAAAGAAAAAGTCCCAAATTTATTCGTAGACCTGCAATACTGTTGAACTGAACAACCTTGGGCCTTATAGATAAGAGACTCTTGGGAGGATTTTGGAATATAATACATCTTTGTGTCACCAACTGATTTTTACTTCCACCTAATTAAAAGCATAAATTCGAGAGTTAAATAACAGTCAGTGACACTGATATTATTGAATCTGTTTTAAAAATGCTCAACTGCAAATATATCAAACTTGACGCCACAGAAATAAACAAAGGCAAACTCTTCAGCAAGCCTGCAAAGCAGCATAACCTAGCAAAAATGGCATTGGTTGCATTTCTATAAAACATACAGCCTTGTCCCAGTGCAGAGACCTCCAGGGTGGAAGGGGTTAGCTGATTAACTTCTTTAAATGTGCAGTGGATTGTTAATGGTTACTTTGATGACTTGGAAAAAGTTGGACAACGCCCCCTACACCTTTCGTTTAGGAAGGGAACGCACCAAATATAGAACCTACTTTGTTGAGATCAAATAGCGGCATGTAATATTTCAGATGTTTTGCAATTAAATACAGACAGCAGCACCTAAAGGTATAATTAAAATGAAATTGAGCCTGCCAATCTTAGCGAGAACCTCAAGGTATGAATGCTGAGATATTAAATCAATACTTCTATCTCTGAAAACACCCATCCAATCACACAGACAGCCTCTAGAACTGATGGATGGAGCTATGTACTTTTCATGCAAATCAATACCTTACCTTATTCAGCATACTGCATTGAAAAAAAAAAAAATCACATTGGCATAATATCTGTATAAGACTGCATAACCAAATCCATCATACATACATAACTAAATAAGCCAATACACAATCACTACAAGAGGTTACTTCCACTGCCAAAGCAAAAGTCGATTTGTTAATGCGGATGTGGCTGTCATCACCGTTAGTAGTGTTTGACTGTGAAAAGAAGGAAAGAATTCTCAAGCTTTTCATGCAGAGATAAATTAGTTTCTGCCAAGCAGGGTAGGCCTTGGCTTGTTGGTGGTGGTAGTTCAATCCACCCACCACAAATTGATGTAAGAAAATGTATGCAATGACCTCCATATTAGTTATATCATACATGATTTGACCCTTCTAAGTAATTGTAAGACAAAGGAAAAATTGGCTCATTGACTTATGCAGATGTGTCTTAGCTTTCCACAGACACAGAGATCAGGGCCGGGAGGTTTGAAAGTTATTTTCCCTTGGTGCAGTCGGGTCTGTATATATCAAGTGTTTTGAAAATTCTGAGCTTTCAAGTATTGGGTGCACATATTTCAGGCCGCAGAAGTGCAGGTCACACTAGCATGATATGGAAGCGAAGCGATTTGCATCATCATCCTCTAAAAATACTGAGCTGAAGGCTACGTGAAGCTGATAATTTATGACATTAAGAGGCATTTCTACTTAACCTACTGTGATAATGAGATGGATGCAGTGCTTGTATTAATATTAGAGTAAACAAAACTCGACCGTCTCATATGCATAAAGTATTATGACACCGGCAGAAATAGCAAATAACCCGGAGAAAAGAATTTAATTAAAAATGTAAAACAGTTTGTAACACTAACATGCACCAAACAATGTGGTAATATTGCCCAGTGTCAAAGAAGGAGATAGAGCGTGATTTATTGAAGTTTTGTCTCTTAACGGTTCATATCCAAGGGTCGTTTCTTAGCATTGGACATTTGAAGGGCATAAGACTGTGTATTGTCACAAAAAATAATCGACAGTTGCCCTTCAAAAGGGAACAAATACAGGCTGCATGCTCTTGGAACTGCACAAGCACTGGCTGCACCTGAATGGATGAAAGCTTCACTCATGGGAGGTCTGTTCCTGGATTTCAAACAGGAACGAACACGGCGGCTCATTTGGAAACGTTCTCTTAATTTCACGAAAACTGTCCACCAAAGTGCGTTTCTGAAAACTTTTGAGGGTAGAAAAGGCAGTGCAGTTGCTGAATCTGTCTTCATTTGAGAACAGCAACAGTTAGTTTAAACGTTTTTTAGGTAGATTCTAGAGGTGTTGATTAATTTCATGCAACTGAGGAGCAGCCAACATGATGCCTCTGCTCCCTAATTGCATGATTTCAAGCATAGGCAGTCAGTGGTAAAGGAAATGACGGACCCTGTCGACACATAGCATTGGACTAATATCACTAACAAGGTGTCGACTGTGGGAAATGATGGACAGTGATAAAAAGTACCAAGGCTGAAAAAATAAGCCAACACCAAAGCAGCAAAGCCTACAGTTCCTTAAATGACCAGTAGAAGTATGCTCCAACCCAGTGACGTGCGGTGAGGTTCATGGCTGGTGAGGTGCTGACTTCATCAGAATCTGATTTACAAATATGCACTCTACACAGTCGCTTATTTGTCATTTGATTGGCAGCAGTTTACGGGTTATGTTTCATATCTGCATTCTTTACACCTACAAGCTGTAGAATAGAATAGAAGAATGGAATGCCTTTATTGTCACTATACACATGTACAATGAGATTAAGAGCAGCTCCTTCAGTGCTATATAGAATAAAGAACAAAATAAAGAGCAAAAAATAAAAAATAGAAGAGGTAGCCCACAAACCCATGTTTCTTTATTTCTTCTTCTTTTTTTTTAAGTTATTGTGGTCTTACCTTTACCTTTAAATGAAGTCCATGCTCCGCTCCTTCTGGACAAAAATATGCGTTACTTTTTGTAAAAGTCTCCTGATCTTCCTTCGCTGCACTTGACTTGCTAACCGTATATCGTACCTAGTCCGGCTTGCTGTCAATTACTCTGCAGCCGCGGAGTCACCAGAAGCATGTCTGGAATCAGAGCGCCCCCTGCCATGAGGCAAGAGAACTGCCTGCCTCACCTGGAACCTCTTCTCAGCCGTTTATGATGCTCAGCACACGGAACACGTTACACACATTGGTAACAAAAAAAAAACACTGTACATTATTATATACATCAGCTGAACTATGGAACATCAGTTCATATATTAAATGTGTTTGAACCATGTTATTGGTTCAGACAGCAGCACGCTGTCACTGCAGGCAGCCTGCGCAGTGAGGGATTGCGCAATCCAAGTGAGGCTCAGTTCGCTGCTGCCTCACCGGCTTCTCTTCCAAGCATTTGAATGGGAAATTGCGAAAATTCAGCGATTTTGAATTTTAAAATAATCAAAATTGACGAGGCTAAATAAAAAAATAAATTCTTTATAGTACAAATCACTGGACATGTATAACCATTTAAATTATTTTATCATTATATATTTTTTTCTTTCTGTGATATCCCCTGACCACACGTCACTGCAACCGAAGCCAGTCTCCACTGACCCCCATGTTAAAATGCAAAACCTCAAAAGCAGAAATAAACATGTTTACAGCCTGCTACAAAAACTATTTCGGTCTGTAAAGTTAATTTTTCCCATTCATGTCAACTGCATAGGTGGTGAAGTTTCATAGAGTTCACCCATTTAAATTGCATAAAGACTTAAAGTTAGGTAGGAGGAGATGACGATGGCCAGACCCACCACACCGAACCTCAAACCCCGTTTTTGAAACATGTGAGGTAAGTAAAAGAAGGTTCTTCCATCTTCATATACAGTCCATGGTACTTTATCTCAGGTGGACTATATGCAGGCCTGTCTACTCAAATTGCATTTCTATACAACTACAATGCATTCTTAATTATGTTTTGAAAGTATTTTCTGCCAGATCATTTGAATATTTTTTGTCAGACGTATCACAAATGGACTCCGAATAAGCAAATCTTTGCCATTTTTGTATTGATTTAGTGTCACTCTTTTTCAGGTAATTAATCATACATTAGAATAGGCGGTGTTAAGGTGTTAACCAAAGTATTAAATTTTCATTTTTGGTGCCAATATCCAACCAAAGATCAAGTGAAAACCAAAAGTAAACACTGAGTGAAAACAAAACTTAAGTCTAAGAACAATGGTTGCACACAGGATGTGAACCCTGGTCTCGTGGGTAAAAGTTCTGTGCTGACATTTCTATCAAAATGTAAATGAGTATGCAGTTTAACTGTATAGGAATTTTGTCATTTTGCAGAGACAGGGTTGGTCTATGAGGACTTGCCTTATGCGACTTTATTCAGATTGTTTCAGCAAATTAAGAAACACTGCAAGGGAAACTGTATGCAGCAAAGACTATGTTTTTAAAGGGAAAGCCATACTAGTTAAGGTGCATAAATGATTTAAGCAACTGTTAAAAATGACAAAGTGCCTCGGAAAATGACAAAGTCTAGAGAACAGTATATTGCACATGGAGACCTCATATTTACACAGGTAAATGACTACAGAATATGGGGATGTTAGGGATGTTCACGTGGCATTTATCACAGGAACAAGCTGTCATGTGATTAGCGCAGATCAAAGCATCTCAGTGGAGGAAAGGAATGCTAAGAAGTCGGGCTCTGGAGCCTGGTTGACTTATTGTGTTGTACCGCACGTGACACACATTCTTGTTAAGGTATAGTACACGCACACACACACGCTGGAGCTACACCACATGTCCTCCAAAGCACACACTGTGCAGATGTGAAGCTGGCAGAAGTATTAGCCCAGCTGGCAATGTGTGCATCTCAATGGCATACTGGGGTTCTGTTGAAATTATAGATGTGCCAACAGATGTTTGGCAGCGATGTTACGGGTGTGTGCCACCGCCTGCATGTTTGTCTGCGTGTTCCAGCGTGTGCTTGTATGCACACTTGCATTTGTTTGTGAGTGCCTTCCAAACGTTGTGTTTGGTTGTCCTACGTATGTGTGTGTGTACAATGTGTGTTCATCTCTCCGTAGCTTTGAGAGATAGTGCAAGTGTGTGTGCATGTGTGTGTGTGCGCGTGCATGTGTGTGTAGGTGTGTGTGTGTGTGTGTGTGTAGCCCATGGAGATGAATTAGAGGAATTTAGAATTTATGTGAGTGGTTGAACACGAGCAGCCGCCAGTGGTTCTCTTTGCAATATTGATAGTGCATTGTAACTGGAAGCAACTGAAGCCTTCAGCAGAATAAAATACAAGAGGGAATAAAATAAAGATAAAGAAGGAGAAGGTGATTAGGGAAAGGAAAAAAAAAAAAAAAAAACAGGAAAGAAAGTGGAGGCAGTGGAGAAGAGGTGAGAGTTTGACAGAGGGATCGAAGAGGATGAAAATGGAGGGAGTAAAGTGGCACAGGGGAGTGGAGAGGTGGAATCATAATGCAGAAGGAATTAGAGAGACAGGTTATATAATTTTATTGTATTTTTTTTTCTGAAAGGAAAAAAGGATGAGGTTGAATGTGGATGTAGCAGATATAGATGAAGACTGAGCCGTGTCAGGCATGCCAGGAAGGCAGTCACAGAAATGCCAAGAGACATTAGAAGAGAAATAAAAAGTGCAAATGCAATCTCAGGAGCTTTAAAAAAAAAAAGAAAAACAAGTAACTCGTGCTTCCCATGAAGCAGCATTTACTACTGTACTCTCTCTTTTTTTAAAAACATGTAATTATTGAAACCTTTTTCTCTGAACAATCATCATGGTACCATACCACCCACTGGCCTCTCCTCTTATAATCAAATCAGTGGCACACTTTTTACCTCGCTGCTGTCATTCACTTCCAGCATGCGCTGACAGAAATGACAGGCACAGCAAAGCACAGGAGGAGGGAAGGAAGGTGAGGAGGGAAAAAAAAAAAACTTGATGGAAGAGTTTAAAAAAAAAAAAAAAAGAAAGGAGGTGGGAGGAAGTACTGTACATTCAAAAGGGAAGGATGGAGAGGTTGGAACAGAAGGAGAGAACAGAGGGAGCTGGGTGGGGAAAAGGGAAGGAAGGATCAGATGTAACACGAGTGCAAAGGATGAGGAGGGAGGAGAAGGAACATCTGCAAGTGAAGCTAAGAGAGCGAGTGCTGCGGGAGGATAAATGAGGTTTTGCGACATTTTGGAACAAGGAAGGAACGCTGAACAGCAGAGGGCTGCAGAGGAAGTGAAAGTGGGAGATGGAGTGAGAACAAGAGAGTCTGATAAAGAGAGAGAGAAAGAGGGACTGAAATAGAGGAGCCAAAGGAGATAGACACTATTGCCATAATTAAAGCCGAGGATGAGGTCACTGCCGGGGACATGGTGCGACTTTAATAGCCCAGAGATTTGGCCAGAGTCCCATCGGCCCTTTAACTCTGCATTAAGCTGATTACCCCCACATTTAACCAAAAATCACCGCCCACACTCGCTTCTCGCCTAATATCACTTTAACTAAAACATTTTTCGGGGGTGGGGCGGGGTCTTCGGGGCGGGAGCGAAACGCAGAGAACGAGAGCAAAGGCCGCCGCATAAAATCCATTTCATTTGTGTGTTTTTATCGCATAGTCAAAGTCACTGTGCATTTTTTTTTTTAAATCACTAATACTCTGCAATTGTTGTTATTTTTTATTTTTTTTAATACACCATTTGTTCTTTCTTTTTTTTTTTTTTTTCCTCCGAGTGCTACAAGTGGACCACTTGAATTATACACAGTGTGCGTAAGCTCGCATTGTTTCCTGAGATGAATGGTTGACTTGTTCGACGCACTCTGTGGAAGGGTTAGGTGCACTAGGGTTTAATACCAATAATTGCAGCTTTTGGTGAATGACTCATTGTTTTAATGCAGCTGTGGTTAACATCACAATCATCAAAAGGATTCTCTGCGTGTTTGTTCACAGACAGCAGCTCAGGAAAAAAAAAAAAAAAAAAAAGGGTAGATAGACACACAATGCTCAGTGTCTTTCTCATGCACACTCGGCCCAGGAGGAAACTCCTGACCCCAATCATCTTTATTAATCTAAGCGATTAAATCATTGTCTGTGGGAGCGCTGCAGTGCAATTTCTAAACACATGAAAGTTCAGACATTATAGCATCTATCTACGATTTATAATGTGCAATATGACTGAAAGCATCCATTACAAAAACTAGAACAACACATGACAATTGCTGAAGTCATCAAACTTCCAATCCTTTATCACAAAGATAGTATTTGCATTGGAGAAAAAAAAAACTGCTTTTATTCTTTATATCCACAGTGATGATTTTTTTTTTAAAGAATTTTGTCAAGTAAAGGCTAACTTCACCTTCACAAATAAACTAAAAAATGTGTCTCTAACAAAGTATTTCCAATGCAATAAATTCCATACATGTTCTACTTGACCTATGTTGTACCCTAAATAGGTCATCCCACTGTTTCCACAACAGGTGAAGCTCACGAGATGAATCAATTCTAACCATTAATCAACATCTATTTTAAAATCTTTAAGGTTATTATCAATTTCATGAAACCAGACCAATTCGTTGACACTCTTTATGATTTCTATCCACTTCTGCATTGATCCTTCCAGTTATTTACATTCTATCACTACCTTCCAGCAGTGCTTGCTGGATTCAAGTTGTCTTCACATGCACAGGGAACTCTACAATAATACACAATCGGGCTGTGTTACTTATGCAAACCCAACATTTCCTATTGCCGCGAGTTCACATTCGAAGCATTTTAAATGGCAAAACAAGGGATGACCTTTATTGTGAAGCTGTCCCAGGGATGGCAGAATATAGTGAATGTCACTGAGGTAGGTTGAAAGTGACTCTTCATCAGAAAGACACCATAAAAAAAAAACAAAAAAAAAAACAAGTCAGCAGCTAGTCTCTGCTTTTCCGGCAGCTTTAAAATTATAGTAAGAAGTGGAAGAAGGAGGTGAATCCACACTGTGCTGTTAGATGAACAGCTGCAAAACACATGGTTGCACACCTCCAACTTCTCAGCGCATCCAACTTTACTGAGCTCGCCTGTTGTGTGAAAACTACTTGCTACACTTCTGGTATGAAGTCGGATTATGTTTGCTCACGGAACGATGGAATTATTTAGTAAAAAAAAAAAGTGAGACTGTGTGGCTGCGCTGGCAATGAATATACAAGAGAACATAAACTAATGTTTCTGACAAAGTAACTGAGACCGTTTCTCATCCCTAGAATTCTGGGACACGTAGTATTAAAACACATTTACTCGCCAGATGCTACTAATTGTCTGCTATTCGGACTGCTGGTCAAAAAAAACAAGACATCTGAATGTACATTGACGTGCTATTTTCCACTATTTTCTGCTATTTTAAAGATCAAACTGTTAATCGTCAGAACCCTATTCAATTCCTGGGCATTTTCTGCTCCTGTCACTTTTTTTTTTTTTTTTACCAAATGTATAATGCCATGAATCCTACAAGAAGTAAATAAATAAAAGTAGAATTTCTACGATTTTTTTTATTTTACAAAAAGTTGAAGAAAAAAAAAGGGGGGACAACAACATGCACAACAGTTGTCCAGAACCCCCCAGGTGTTATTGCTACTGGAAAAACTGGTGAATCTACATACTAGAGATATTTTACTACTTTCATTCTTTGTTTTGCTACCATACTTGTTTCCTCTCTGTATACACTGTCTGCAGTTCAGCCCAGCTCACCCAAAATTTCATAGAGTTTTTTACGACAGCTAATCTCAGCTGAGGCCCTCGTGGCTCCACAGTTGTGTTGATGAGTGCAGGTTTTTATTTTTATTGTTTATCAGAATTGGCTAAAAGCAAACAGGTATTTTTTGGTTAGTTCATTAGATGACGAATGTAGACTAAAGTGATGATAAAACATTATGCTTTTCAGCTTAGTCAAGCTTTCTGATGGAATGCCACATCTCAGGTGAGCAGTTCAAGGACCACTAAAAGGTTGAAAATGTGACAATCCTTCCTTTTTTTTTCTTTTTTTTTTTTTTTTTTAAACAGTTTCTGACTCTGATAAATGGCATCATTTTGATAATGTGTTTAAAAGAAAACAAGTCTTGTGATCACCACAGCAGGTCTTGGGGTTCAGATGGTTGAATTGGTAAAGCTTGAACACATTCCTAATGACAATAGATGGCAAAAATAATTGTTGCTGCCCTAACATCAAACAATAGTTAGGTTACAATATCACATAACTGCAATCTGCTGAATGCAAACACTATGTTGCTGGACGCTTAGAAAAACGCAGTCTATATGGAGGCAAAAGTGTGGAGAACAAAAGAAGATAAATGCATTCTTTCGATACTCAAATAAAATAATGAAGCGTAAATGCTCAATATACAAGTTGGTGATTCCAAACTCTCAATTATGTAATCGTTCTGACCATTCCTGCATTACATCGGGGTCAAATAAGGCTGAGAGTTGCCCTGCATGTCACCTGCCTCTATATATGAACATGTGCATATGTGCCTATTTGCACACATTTACACTCAATGATGCTGTCGTGTGTGACAGAGGCCCTGGGCAGGTGGGTGCAAGGCTCCTTGCCAGTACCCCACATATCTGTTGTTCACACTTGGCTGAACCGGCAGAACCTTCCTTGGTTACATGCGAGCCCCCCCGGTCCCTCTCTCACACCGCTTTCTGTTATTCTCCGTCTCTTTGCAGGCACAGGATTAACATAGCAGGGTGGAAGCACTTCAGCTAAATCTCCCCTCCCCTGCAGCGCCCGTGCTGCTTGGACTGCTCTGGATTGAAGCTCACCACTCAGAGACGAGTCTTAGCACAAAGTGGTGTGTGAGAAACACGTCTGGAGTGCTGGGTCATGAGACTCCTTTTAGCACCGAGAATATGCACTACTGGCAGGTTAACTTTCCCAGTGACAGCAGCATGTCTGACATGTTCACGCAACTTCTTCATCCGCACTTACTTCCCATTGACACGGATGGAAATACAGTCATCTGGTGCTGCCTGCACTGTCAGTCCGTACTAGCGAATTACTTGTGCCATTAAAAAAGCCTCACTGGCACAAACAAACAGAATAAAGATTTATTTATTTTGCAAAATTTTAATGAGGGGATTGCTGCGGGTAGCGAGCTGTCAGCAGTGATATTAATGCTGCGTCTGTGCAGTTTCCACTCTTATTCACATTCAGTGTACTCGTCATATCTAAACACACTACTCGTCTATGTCGCCTCTCTCGTCTCTTCCTGATCCTTTGATATCTGCATTGACTTCAAAGCGGTGGGCTACAGCATTACCTGATGCTAATAGTCCACATGAAAGGGAATCTGTATGAGGTGTGAGCGTCGGGGACTGACGGAGCCTCTTGGGGGGACCCCCCTCTCCTCTCCGTCAGCCCAGACAGTCTATTCCCCTGCTTCTAGTTAGTGGTGACTTCTAAAAGACCTTCAGAGATGCAGGGAGAGATAGCATGCATACACCAGTGGGCCGCAGACCTTTTAAACATGAGCCACAGGACAGTGAAGGCCAGTTCAAAAGGATTTATGCTGTTCGGGCCCTGATATATTACTTGGATGTGGTTTGGCTTGAGTGACTTGACAAATATGATGAAGTCGGAAACTTTAGTATCGGAGTGTAGTCCAGTCAACAAGAGTTGAGTCACTCCTCTGGGACAATAGGAATATTATAATTCAGTACTACTGCTTGGAGTGGTCCACTAGTTAGCATAGCTATACATCATCCTGCCAGACGCAGGAGTGTTGAGGTTGAGACTGGCTGCAGACTCACTCGGAGGAGATAGGACCTTATTAGCATGAAGATAGCTCCAACGTACAATGATTTATTAAACCTAATATAAATCTTACTGGACATTAAAATGGAGAGGCGGGGTGGTCATCTTATGTATTTTGGAGGCGAATTAAAAAAAAAAAAAAAAAAAGGTTATTCATCCCAAAAGCTCAGCTGCTGACTGATCAAGTAGTGTAAAAACAGAGCCGGGGGTGTTCATTTACGCCACCCCAGGGTACCTTTGTGCTACACAACATCTTCACATTGACTTTGTATGTAATTGTGCCAATTTAAAGCTGCACTTTTTCTGCTGCTTAAACGAAAAAAAAGTTTTAAAAAAAAATGCTAAGCATGATTTATTACTGTAAATTATGATGCAATGTGTCTAATACCAGTCTACTTCAATAATAGCTTCAATTTAATAATAATATAGCAGGGTAAGCAATGTCTGCCTGTTTCATTACGGCCGGTAAAGACTTCATTTCCACCAGGACTAACAATATTGTTCCATTTACAAAAGCAGACCAAAAAAAAAGACCTTGCACATTTTGATAGTCAAAGAACCGCCTCTCTGCCAGAAACTGGCTCAAGAGTAGCAACTACAACCAACAACCAGGAACTGCTTTAAGAAAAAAAAAAATAAAAAAAACCATTGTGCCGAAAGACTTAGTAAAAGTAGAACTTCAGTTGGGACGTGAATTCAAAGCAGTAGTGAGTGGGAAGCCAATGGTCATCTAATTTTTTTTTTTCCTATTGTCGAAGTTTTAATATCTCCAGTGTTTATAAATGCCTTTCCATATGCCGTCACATCCACCAGCATTCACAAACATAGACTGCCGTTTGCACCGGCATTTAAAAACGCCAACTCGAGATATTAAAAAAAAAAATTGAACGGTAGGGAAAATTAGATGAATAATGACCTCATCGGAGTCCCAGCAGTGGTTTGTGGGAAAACACAGAACAAAGTACAGAATGCTTGAAAATGGTGAAACTGGGTTTGCAAGTTGAACCAACTCCAAACCAGCACTAGCTCAGAACTAGCACCCGGCTTTGCGTTGGCGGGGAGCAAAGGTTCAGACCTCTGGGCCATGCACTTTAACACCTTGTCTAATAGTGCTTTTAGCTGCTGCACTTTGAAATGTACAATCCTGTTGTCAAGGTCACAAATGACAAAGAACATTTTGATTTCAGATCAGTAGTATCGCATCTAACCATTCTGAGTGATGGTTCAGTCGGGGGCCAGTCCAGGTCATTCCATGCAGAGAATATCAATAGTAAACCATTTTGTACGGCAGAAAAAGCAAAACTTTGTGCAAAGCATTGAGAAGTTCATTGCGTTTTCACAGCTTTCTCCTGCATAGTTGTGGTTCCGAGGTTTGATTTGATTTCCTAAAAGCGCTGTGGCTGCCTAAACCTCCTTTTCATTTGACTCTAGTCATTTGGAACATTTTCTCATTCAAACCAGGGCTTTGATTAAAAACAAAGGGCCGCTTATCTCAAAGGGCTGGGTTTCTTCCCCCAGCCTTTGAAAACAGCTTGCAGCAAATTATGGTAAATAAGTGTACAAAAGCTTCTCCTTGTGCATATGCAGGTCAGCTTTCTTCAAAACGTTGGCCTACAATGTGGCAAACAACAAAGTGCTGTCATGCATGTGGGCCCGGCGAATAATGCTGATCACTGTCTATGTTCATTTTTGTGTGTGTGTGTGTGTGTGTGTGTGTGTTTCTTTTCGCTCTGTCTTATTTCCTCATTTTAACATCAAACAGTTGCAGATGGAGAAACTAATAATTTCCGACAACTACGAATAGATGGCTTATCTCAAAGCAAAGTGGACCTCGTGCAGTATCAATGATACCAACTTCTTCATGTTCTAAATTAATTCCTGACCATAATAACTAGAGGCAGTTTGGTGAAAAGGGGATTTTATTTATAATTAAGCAAAACTCTAGACGATGTTTAAATGACTCAAAGCATTTTTTTTTTGCCTATGAAGTTCTAACCTCTGGACAATCATGTAGGTAAATACGGAAGCGTGCTACAGACGGGTATTAGTATTTCTTAGCATGTGTAAACATACGCCTTCTTTGTTACAGTGCTTTGTCTCCTCTTTATTCTCAGAACTGCAAAATAAAAGTGCTCTCTTATTGTCGCGGTTCTAATCACAAGTTCATGTTATCATTCTATTTCTCATCTGCGGAGGCAATTTATTCGGTGTCACACGATTGCACCCCAATTTCAGCTCATTCTAATGTTAGTCTTGTGACACGGAGCCTCTTGCAAAGGAGCTGCGGAGGAGCACTTGTAATGGAATTTAAATCAAGCCACGTTTCCAAGCCTAATTCTGAATATCAGGAGGATCAGCTCGAGATAATGACAGCCAGTGGTTTCTGTCCACACTGTTAAGCAGAATTTGTTGCCCTATGTTAAAATACCTGCTTCTTGAGGCGCGGTTGCTTGAGTTTGGCATTACATTGCAACCAATTGCATCATATTGAACCTCTTTGAAGTTCCAGTGGCACTTCTTACCCCCTTATTCAGACTCGGCTTCCACTCCTTTGACCCAAATATAAAGACAATCGTGCAGAAAAAAAGAAAAAAAAAAAAAAAAAGCTATCCAGCAACACGAGTACGTGATGATGGTGAAATTAGTCTGTTACGATGTCACGCGTGAGGAAGGGCCTTTGTCACTGTCGATCAAACATCTGTTTGTGCATCTCGTATGACGGTTAAGGCAAAGTCAATTTACAGGCGTGTTCTTGAAGGTCTGATTCACATCTGAGACCTTTCCCTCCTCTTATCTGTCAGTTAATAACTCCACACTCGCATCAGTATCCGTGGGGATTCACTTTAGATGCCTTAGGTTTCTGTTGTTCCGTCTTGCTCTCTCTACTCATTTCTTTATCTCGCCCCATACATCGTTTCATCTTCTTTCCTCCCCCCGCGTTGCACCCCGCTCCCTTTGTATTTAATTTAGCAACTGTTCCCCTCCTATCCCTACCACCGCAAACAAATTTTCTGTCACTCCTTCCTTCCGTTTTTGTTCCTTATCCTTCCTCTTATGCTCCTTCCCTATCGCTCGCTCTGCGCACGTCCTCGTGCTGTCTCACTCGGTAGAGCGAGACATTGTGTGCAGACGCTGCCAGTCTCCGAAGAGTGAAGCCGGCTAATGCATAGCAAACACTAACCAGCCAAGCCGGGCATGCATAACACAAAAGGATGGGCTCTCATTTTTTGTGCTGCAGCCAACACACACAGGCATTAACGCCCTCTTTCCCACCCATACATTCCAATAAGCCCCTGGTAGTTTGTACAGCTCAGGCTGCTGACATACGTATTCAGTCAGGACCCAAATTATCGGTTTTCTCACCAGGCGCCTTAATCACCCACAGGGACCTGTAAGCCAGAGTGAAGGATAGCATGAAAGAAGCTTCGCTCTTAATATCTCTCACTCTTTCTCACTGTTATCTTCTATTTGCCCTTGAAGTCATTTCATATTCAATCAGCGGAAACCGAGGAGGCATTGCACATCGTTGGGCATGCAGGTCATTTGTAAAAGCTAATAGACACTAAGTGAAAAGGAAGCGAGACCGCTCTGTGAGTTTGCCAACATTTGGTGAGTCCCAGAGCTTACAAATGTGCCCCTGAAGTTGCAAATGAACAAGCAACTCAGCAGCTGTGTGAGAAAATACATTAGGCTGGTAGGCTAACATCTCTAATACTCTTATGTGACTTCAATATTGACACAGAAGCCTTAACCCAACAGTGAATATATAAAAATGACATAGTCATACAAACGCAGTGTTGAAGTTTCTTTCAACTAAGTTTTCTTGGGATTACTGCCCTTCCTGTTGACAGGTCCAGCAGTGTACATCCTCCTGATGAATATTATAAACCTCAGCATGAAACCATCAGAATGACTGGTTGTGGCGATATGAAAAAGTGAACAATGGGCAATCATGACATGCTATTAAACAGGGACAAATGGTTTAACAAGACCACAGATAATTCAAAAAAACCTGAAAAAAAAAACAGGAAAAGTAAAGATTTTCTTACATCTGATGGTCTCAAAGATCACCAGTGAGTGAAAGGAGTGTAATTTGATTCTCCTGTGGCACATAAATGCTTCCTCTGCATCCATCACAGCAAACTGCCAGTCTTAAATAGGCTTCTGCATTACGATAAGGTTAATGCTCGCATCAGATGAGGCGCCCCTCAGTGCCGTACATGACATGAGTTTGCATATGCAGCGATAAAACACGAGCTCAAACAAATTTGAAACTTAAGTCTGCAGATGATCATATAAGCGGCACAACATATGTCAGCGATACAGCAAATTGTTCCATTTTAGAGAGAGAGAGGGGAGGGGAGAGAGAGAGAGACCTAGAGGCTGTTAAATTGCCCATTTCATTATTGATAAGCATCACAGGCAGAAGCCAGTCTTCCCTCATGATTGACAGCTGACTCTCAGCCACTGATTTTCCACATGAGAGAGAGAGAAGCGAGTCGAGCAATGAGGGATGTGATGGGTCCAATTTCACTTCAAATGGCGGTGCAGGAAGACAGGCAAAGTGAATATATGTAGCAACGTAGCTTTAATAAAACAAGTAATGTAAAATAATGCAAGCTAAATAACAGATTATGTTTTGCATAATGCAGAGCTGAGTTTGGGGGGGGGTTGATATTTACATCAAAGGCTGCAGAATGAACAAACCACATCCAATGCAATGTTAATAGAAGTACTCTATTAAGAAGCAATCAGACGTAAGCCAAGGCATATTAATGAAAAATAAGATAATTACACCTCAATGATTTCTTGCACTTCTTTTCACACATTCAGTTATGAACAGTGGCAGTCTGTAAGTTGTTTTCTCGGGGAAAAAAATAAAAAAAAAAAGGACTTGTTTTCCAACCCATATAGCGTGAAAATGAATATGAAGTCATTCAAACTCACACACACACACACACACTGATGCATACCTAGCAGGTGTTAGCAGGTGAGGAGTAAACATATGAGTATAGACTAAAAGACCCCCTCCAGTGAAAATCAAGTTTGTCTTACCCTGTTAACATGTCCATATGGTGTTTTTTTTTATTTTTCCCTATATGATAGAGTACACTCAGTCAATGATAAAGCTGAGCATTTCCAATTTGAATCTATACCGATGACGGTCTGAAAAACAGAGATTCAAGTTTGTTGGGTTTCAAATGAACAAAGCTAAGGAAAGCACTTCTCTGATTTGAGGATTCATGCTACATAGAGTAAGTGATGGTGTAAAGTTATATCAAAACCATTTTAAAGCAGGAAGGGAGTCTTTAAATAGAAGAAAAACACATCTAAATATGAAACTTCAGTGCACAGAGATGAGTTTCTAGGGGTTTAATGAACAACCTAAAAGTGACTTCAATTCAGCTTAGATTTTGCAGCGTGCTCTTTAGTGTTACTGGAATCAAAAGATTGGATCTTCTAATAAAAATATCTTCATGTAAATTTTTAAAAAGCTGCTTTTGGCTTTTGGGGCATGGCCATTCATCTGGATTTCCTACTCACCAGAAATTAGCTTGAATCGTATCATGAATTCTAAAATAAAACTCTGTGTTCAATTAATGCTTGTGTCTTCTGCCCAGCACTAACAAACAGAGGCCTGATGATAATAAAAGCCTGGTAAACAAGATTCTTCCGCCACCACAGAAGATCTACGATGCTGCTCAGGCACGATGTTGCTTGGAGCTAAATGCTAACATCAGTATGGTAATATTTTCGAAATGCCAGTGCTCATGTTAATCGTTTTAGCTCAGTTTCTAAGTACAGTTAGTAACCTTTACTAATGAGTACAAACAGTACAAATTACAGCTGAGGCTGATGGGAATCTCTCATAGATTTGCAGATATTTTGGTTACAAAGCAAGCATTTGTAACCAGTCAGGGGATCACCAGAGTTACTGCAAGTCATCCTGGGTGGAATTCATCCAATATGTGACAAAACAATAAGAAGTTTAGTACCAAAGCCTGCGCCATTCATTCTTCAGAAGCCATGCATTTCTGAGCAAAACTTTCCAATCCTATTCAATGTTAACTGATGCTCAACTGACGCATTTTCACTGTATAACTAATAACTTTTATGATGTTGTCACAAGAGGACAAGTGGAGGAATCACCAACATCGGTAGGCGTTGCCCTCTGAACATCATGCATTTCAATAAAATGCAACCATTGTTGTTTAAATATTTCAGTCTGGATCAAAGAGGTATGAAGCCACTATCAATAAAAGCAAAGATCCCCTTCCTGATGGTGAATATCAAAAGCTCTCACAGTATTTACCACTTGGACTTCCTGCACAACACTGCATTTTAATGGCTGCACCATTAGGAGTAAATCCTGCAATTTTTTGTCCATTCTATCAACTCAAACTAGCTTTCCAGAGGGGATTGGTGGCACAGCTGCTTAGAGAAAACATAGTTACCTGACGAGAGAAGCTGAAACCTGAGGTGGAATGGTTGGTAAACTAGGTTAACTAGAATTTTATTTTATTTTTTTAAATAGAAAAGCATGGTGACACATCAAACTTTTGAAGGCCAATCCAAAGTGCAAACTCTGTGATGGAACAACATTGAACATGGCAACCTTGAACGTTCATGTCAGGTCTTTCATAGCATACTGTTCCATTTGTTTATTCATCTATTTTGTTTTAATTTTTTTTAACGTTTAAAGTGAAATGAATAAAAAAAATGTAGCTGTAAGAGTTTAATTTGCACAGAAATATCTGTACTGTCTGTGTCATTATTTCGACAAATCCATATGGCTGCCTCAAATTATATGCCGGCAATTAAAATCCACCACAATTCAAATCATGCATCATATGCAGCTGTCTTTTATTGATTTTTAAATGCTCGAAAATGTGTTCCCTTGACTCTGTTGCATTTGACTATGCTAATGAGGTCAAAATCATCACTGAAACTCTTGCCAATGGATTTTCTGACTGCCAGAGTCAAAATGGAAGAAAAATAAATAAATAAAAAAAACAGGAAAAAAGAAATGAATAGTCAATTTTTTTTTATTGAAAAACCAAAGCCGGTTTGACTGACAACATTCTGAGTCAAGTGCAGCTCTAATGTCCACAGTGGTGGCCCTCCACAAGGCAGGTTTTATCTTCCTCCATGTGGAGCCCGCTGCCTCTGGCATAGAAGATCTGCCGGCTTGCGCGGACTGCCAAGCAAGAAGACTGCCATTTGGTGTAAGCACAAAACACTGCTCCGTCAGGGCCAGTCTTCAGTGGATGCGGATAATTGCAGATGTGATGAGCATGGCAGGTTTCTCTCCCGAGCCCTGTCCACCTGACCCCGAACCCGACCCGAGCTGCCTCTGACAACGAGGAAAACATGCCGGGGCTGGGATGAAAACATTTCAGCTTCTGCGGTCCTGCTCTCTTTTGTCGGTGAGGCGAGCCTTCGTGGCAGCAGTAAAATTGACTGCTGAAGAGATCAGCATCTCCTTGATGCCTCCCAGGTGGACAGTCTCAAAGGTTTTTTTTTTCCCTAAATCGCACTGACCGAGTGAGGCAAACATGTGATCGAGCGGGAGACATCTCACTCAGGAGAATCGTTTTAATAATAAATGTCAAATAATTGTCTCTATACTGTCTCTACTTACAAATTCTGCCAAGTCAAACAGTGTGTGTAAGCCAACAAGTCTGCATACTGAGGCAATGGGTCCACTGGAAGGATGGCAATTTGCTTACATAGGGATTATTAAAGGAGGATGAATAAACTGAGAAAATTGAGTACATAATTTAGACAAATATGTTGACTCAGAGCAAAGTAAAAGTTCACTGCAATTTGTCTTTATTGGCTTGGTTTACAGTAAAAGCAGTTTGTGGGAAAAAAAGAAAAAAAAGAAAAATGTTAGCGCTGTGGGCTGAACAACAGGTTGAGATGACCCCACCAGATGTTTCTTTCTCGTGCTCGTTTCCCCCAAGAGGAAACTCTGAAAGTCAGCGCAGCGAGACAACAAACACGCAGGTAGGAAGAGAGGAACGAGATCAGAAAGAAGAGTGCAGCAGGTAAAGAGATCTACGCTGCCAACATGGAACCAGATAAAAACGAGAAAAAAAAGAAAAAAGAAGCTTTATGAGTTTACCATATGCTTTCATTGTGCTTTTGTAGTCACCTCAGTGCTTAAACTCAAAATGATTCACATCACATGGAAGAAGAAAAAAAAAAAATTGCTCCTAAACTGTAAATGTTAAATAATACAAATTAAACCAAAAAAAGCAGATAAATTAGTTTGGAGAAGTTATGAATATACATATCTGTATGTTCAGGAGGCTGTGTTTTATAATTTCATTTTATCACATTCAAAATATAGTGCCCTGTTAGTTCAGAAGTGGCTGGAGAGACATTGTTTTAATGGAACTAAAGTACAGTGGTTCTCACTAATGCATGGAAACGGTTGTCAACAGGCTTTCAGCTGCTGCACCACAATTAGAGCTCTGTCACTGGTCGGCGGATGGCTAGCTTCCCATCACACTGAATTACAATGCTGTCAAGTGTCTCATATCACTTATGAGGTTGGCAGCACATATCCGTTCCCAAAATATCAGGGTTGGTACTGACACCGAACAGTTAATGCACACTGCATATTCAGAAGTCTGTCATAACTGATTGGCAGTGAGCTGAGTGAATGTCCATTAATTTGCCTCTGTGTGCAACTAGACCAGCTCACAGAGATACAAAGAGCAGAGTAATACGACTCTCTTCACTGTTTTTTTTTTTTCTTTCTTTTTTTAAACCTCCATAAGGATGTCCACATAAATACCGGCTAACAAGTGTTAGTTTTAATAAAGCCATAACCATAGCTCATTAACAGCAGTGTGAGATTGCTGGCTCCTTCGAAACATGCTTTTTAATGACCCCCGTGGGACAGATCATCTGAATATGCAACAGTGATCTTTTTATGTAGAATTGCGATGTCTCTGGGGCTCGCCGTGAATTGGCATCAACCACGTATGCATCTTTAGGAAGAAAAAAAAAAAGAAGAAGAAGCTCAACACACGCACACGTGCACAACATCGCCGTGGAACAGAGGCTGCTGCAAATTTGCTGGACAACTTCATGGCTAACAAAGAAGGGTCTCCATGGAAACAAATCTACTCTGGAATGTCATTCCCTTAAGCAACAACAGCTTGTACTTTTGACAATGTTCCTCCTCACATGACGTTTTTCTTTCTTTTTTTTCCCCTTCAGTTGTTGCTTTATCTGTTTATGTTCTTACCACTTACTGAGCATCACTACGCAATTATAGTGCATACTGTTACGCTGTTACAGTAAATGGTATCATTCGAATGCTGCACGCAATACTTAATGTCACTTGACCAAGTGCCACACTATGTCGTCTGTCTATCTGTTCTTAAATCATCTTTTTTTTTTTTGTGCATTCATTTAAATATAATCAATGGATTCTCTATTTGCATCTGAAAAACAGCGACAGCTTTATAAACAGTGTGCAGATCAAGTTTCCTAACCATGAATCAGACCTTCGTATATTAAATAATAGATGCCAATAACAAGTGCACACAGGCAATGACAGATATTGCGAGATTACATTCCTTTTTCCTCGCACATAAAACGGAGGTGGAGGGGTCCAGTGCCTCAGTGTAAATATGCTCACACGGAAAAAAAAAATCTCCCTTCCCTTCTTTCTTCTTCTACCAAGACAAACCTGTTAACTTGTTACAGGGGCCCATTTGTGTGCAGCTCTCACATGAAAGAGTGCTTAATATAACTGTGTGATGCCAGTTTGGCATGCCTTTTTTTTTTTTTTTTTGTGGCTTGGCGAGGCTCCCTTTTTTTGCAAAAACCCTTTGGAAAAGAAGCAAAATGGCACATATTCCTGTGTGCTGAGGTATAGAGAAGGAGTACAGACAGCCAAAGTGTAGGTGTAGCGAGTGTGCAACTCGGCGCGTATCTCAAAATCCGCTACAAAGACCAAGTATAATGTTCCTAGTTCCTTATTGATCAATCCTTTTTGTTATGCCAAGGATCAGAGAAAAAAAAATGCAGGGAGGTTCAAGAGCAAACGGAAGATACATATTCTCAGTAGTAGGAAAAAGAAAAAAAGAAGAAGAAAAAACAGAAACGTTGGCAGGAATAAGAGAAACATTTAACAATTCCTATATAAATGAGGCCCATTTAGCGCTCCTATGCTGGCATACACAACGGAAAATAATAAATGCAAAGCACACACACGCTAACACACACACACACACCCACACACCATAGTCCTATTGAGCTCCTTAAAACCAATCAATTAAACTTTACTCCGCTGCAAGTCAAGTATCTTTTTACACCTGTCTTATACAAAGAGTATTTCTGCTCGATCCGTTGAGGATTTCTGTGCACAAAGCTTGACGTGTACAATAGAGTCTCGCTGAGTCAAACTATTTCATAAGGGACTTTAATTACATAAACGCGTTATTTTTCACATCAGTGGTAAACATCAGAATGTGAATCCACTCTTCCTCTCTGCAGCAAAGCTGAAGTCTGCTAGAGTTTCTGTTTGTTGGTGGCAATGTGCTCTCTGTGCTGTATGCGTATGTAAACAGTGGATTTCATTTCTGGCTGTTACATGTGAGAAAACCATGACAAATGGTGCAAAGACCCCTCTCGGCTACCCAATGGTGCATCCATGTATCCATCTGTCTCTTATGTTTGAAAAAGTTTTTGAGATGATTTGCTGAAATTTTAGACTATTTGAATGCATGGTGGTCTGTCAGCCGGTATTAGCTTCACTCTGTGGATCCTGTTTGACAGGTGGCCTATATTTATGGCCTGTTATTATTCTATTAGGGTTAGTTTGTGCTATTATGTGACTGTGTGTTCTATAACTTTTTTTTTTTTTGTATTTTTATTGCACAGTTTCCTTTTTTCACAGACTAACAGCATTTGAATGTGATTTAAGGGCTGCAAGGTGGTGCAGTTGGTAGCACTGTTGCCTCACAGCAAGAAGGTTGTCGGTTCGCCTCCCGGTGAGGGCACCGGAATGTGTGTGGAGTTTGCATGTTCTCCCCGTGCAGCGTGGGTTCTCTCCGGGTTCTCCGGCTTCCTCCCACACAGTCCAAAAACATGTTGAGGTTAATTGGTGATTCTAAATTGTCCGTAGGTGTGAATGTGAGTGTGCTTGGTTGTCCTTCTCTAAGTGTGGCCCTGTGGTAGACTGGTGACCTGTCCAGGGTGTCCCCTGCCTTCGCCCTAAGTCAGCTGGGATAGACTCCAGCCCCCCCGCGACCCTAGTGAGGATTAAGCGATGTATAGATAATGGATGGATGGATGAATGTGATTTAACTGAAGCACAGCAATTTTGTTTCTTTGACACACCACATATAGTACATTTGATGAGGCACATCTGGTAAGTCTTCAAATTGTTTTTTTTTTACTGGCTTCATATTTTATACATCAGTGTTTGTCAACAAGTGTAGACATAGTGTAGACAGCACTGAAGCTATTCACACATTCCTATGAATTTCTTCTAAAGATCTGGAACTTAAAATACAATCAGAGGAACATTTGACCAATTTGATTTTTAGCAAACCTAATGGCACTGGCTCTAAAGCTGGCAAAGCCAGTCTGTTGGTTATTCCACTTCTATAGTCCACACTGAAATATTTCAACATCTGTGAAATGGATTGGCATTAAATTTTGAAGACAGTCAAGGGCGAATTTGATCTCCTGACTTTAAATCCCACACTATTGTGCGGCTGACATTTGTGATTTTTAGTTTAATATTTTGGATCGCTATAAAATGCAGGACAGACAGTCAAAGAACCAGCATGATGAATTCTGATAAGTCTGGCTCTCCCCACAGTTTTCCTCCACTGCCAATTGCTGGTTCACTTATCCTGCGAAACTTCTCAACATATAGAAGATGGATTGGGACAACACTTTGTACCAACGCTGTGATGAATCTGAATGACTTTGGTGCTCCCCTGACTTTTTTCTTGAGCCACGATGACGTTGACATTTTCAGTTTGCAGCAAAATGTCACTGGTTGGTTTTCAGTACATTTCAGTACATAAATTCATGTAAACTTTGGGGAAAACTGGAATAACTTTGGTGATCCCTTAACTTCTCATTTAGTGCCTTCATCAGGTCACAAAGCCCAATGCTTGTACGCTGTGCTTTGTGTTGTTGTACTGTTAGTTTGATGAGACAATTACTGAAATGAGGAACATGGTTGACAAGATGGGACGGAAACTGCAGCTTACTCAGGTTATTTCCTGGACTACGTCGGTTCATCGGCTTGCTGATTCGTGGTGTGTCAAACAGTGGGAGGAGATGCACAGTAGAAGGTGTGGCAATGCAGTTCTTGTAATGAATTAAAAACTCTACATCGTGAACAAGCAACCCAACATAGCCAGGCTTTCTTTGCGTAAGCCGGCTCAAGAAAACCTATAAAACCCAGACAGAAATACAAGATACCACGATGGTGGGTTATCGACTTTCTTTGTTAAGCTGAGTTTTCTTCTTCAGACTCTGTGCACATTCACATAAAAGGGAAGTGATACAAAAAAGGAAGGCTGGTAGAAAGCTGCTCATTGTAGAATTTAATAGACATTTTTACCACTTAGTGCACTGTCAATGCTGCTGCTTTTTCCTTATGTGACAGCCCTTAATGTTCAAACTTAATACATTTAAATATGATACTGAAGAAGTGCATTTAGGTCTGACACTGTCCCATAATGAAGGAAATCACTTGAGTTTTTGGTTATATAAAAGGGAAATTAATGTTATGGATTGAATATTCTCTGTAATGAATACCAACAGACTCATCAATTTTCTAATCAGTGCTCCAGTAGCTGCAGTACCAGCAATGTAAAACAGTCTTGGCAGTAAATCAGGACCCAGCATAAAACACATTTATACATTTTGTGGAGATAGGTTACAGTGGCAGCGCAACGCATACAGTTTGTACTAGTGTAAATGCACATCTTAATTCGGTGGCGTTGTTAACGTACAGCCCATCAAGTTTCATCCATCCATCATCTATACATCACTTAATCCTCACTAAGGTCGCAGGGAGCTGGAGTCTATCCCAGCTGACTTAGGGTGAAGGCAGGGGACACCCTGGACAGGTCACCAGTCTATCACAGGGCCACACTTAAAGACAGACAACCAAGCGCACTCACATTCACACTGTGATGGTTTCAGTCCACGTAGCTCGATTGAGGTCGTAGAGAGCGGAGAAAAACGGCAGACAGAACTCATGTCCATACAAC
>NW_007578371.1:31025-188215 GCF_000690725.1 Stegastes partitus
CAAACTGCTCATCGTTTATCACACTCCAACCGTATCAAGCCCGGTTGTACAGCAACTTTCTCTTCATACATGAAAAACATAGCTACCTCCGGTTTACCATCACTGTTATTCTCTTTAGTGCAAAGGAAAGCAGGGGTGAAGTGAGTATGTTTGACCAGCGCATGAGCATGCAGCATCACTCACACAAAAACATAGGTGCGGACTGATAATGTCGCCACAAGGCGACACAGCTTACACCTTGTTAAAGGGGCATTTCATAAAACTAAACTGTTACATATACAACACCTACGGACAATTTTTTTTAGAATCGCCAATTAACCTCAACATGTTTTTGGACTGTGTGGGAGGAAGCCGGAGAACCCGGAGAGAACCCACACTGCACGGGGAGGACATCCAGGCTGAAAACAGTTCTTTTTAGTTGTGCATATGACAGCTGAAAGTATTTTATCTGTATTCTTCTAATTAATGGTTACATTGATGTTTTTATGGATTGACGTTATCTGCATCATTGATTTTAATGTAATTAATTAATAATTACATTTATGTTCTGATTTATCCGTCTTCTTATCGTTTTGCATGAAGCACTTTGAATTATCTCGGGTACAAATTGTGCAACACAAACAAACCTGCCTTGCAAACTCCACACAGAAAGATCCTGGGTGTCCTCACTGGGACGCGAACCGGCAACCTTCTTGCTGCGAGGCAATGGCGCTAACCACTGAGCCCCCAACAGGTTTCATATATAATGTATTTCGTCAGCTGATAATCTGTATCACTCAGAAAGAATCATCAGGAAACAAACAGGTAAACGTATTGAATGGCCGATTTCCAAAACTCTGAACAGCTGTGCAGCAGCTACCACAGTGATCCAGCAGGTTACAGAGGCCGTGACGCTGAAAACTCCGGCTTTAGACACAAACACACCTTGCTAGCCCACAAATCTGGTGCATCCCTCAGGTCAGAACAGATAAACCGTCTGCTGCACTTTTTTTTCATGTTATTTTGGTGACTTTCTTTGGCAAATGCACACCCACACACATTTATCTAAATGAACACAACTAGCATTATTCGTTTGTTTGCATACAGACCAAAAAAAAAAGAAAAAAGTGTAATTTCCTTTACAGCACTTACGCCAGACAGGGTAAAGACTAATGTGTGATTCTTATCAGCTCCACAACAGCCAACACTGAAGGCCTTTCCTCTACTCTACTCGCTTTTTATAGCCGTTTGACAGGAGCATGTATCTGTTCCATTTACAGTCCCCAGTAGGAGTGATGCTGAGCACACTCAAGCAACAATTACGCATGGCGGAGCCTCTGGTTACATTTCATGCATCGAGCACCAGACTGTGGCAAAGCAACAACAGAAACCAGCATAATGTGCAAATCAAACTCATCATTTTGATTAATTATTCTCCCTTTTCAACTGCAAAATCAACAGGCATGTTGGATACTGACCCACTGAAAATAGTTCACGCTGTCCCATGAAAAATCATAGCTCGTTTCTCTCTGCTAATAACTCCCCCAGGACAATCCATTTCTGCCAGCAGTCCCCCGATGTCTCCATCCAAAACGCAGCGGCTTCCAAATTGCAACAGAGGTAGACATATTGCTGAGATAACCAACACGATGTGATAGATAGAGATTGTTCAGGGTAGAGGAAAATAAAATAAAAAGTGAGAAAAAAAATATATTAAAAATCATAATTAGTGTGTGTGGATCATTGCCAGGATTGCACATTAGGGAGGATTTTTATTTTCATTTGTATTTATTTTTTTGGCACATAAATCTTTTTTAAAAAAAAAATTCTACAATTTTGAAAAAAAAAGAATGAATGAATGGAAAACCTGGATTTGTTTTGGCTCTGGATAATTTTTAATTAAACATTTATTAGACTTTTATATTTTATGGCACCACGCTGATTTTGTATTAAAAACCACCATTCATGGTTATTGACATGACAAATAAAATTGTGCATTGTTGCTGGCTATTATAGCTGATAGACAACATGAATTCAAGTGAATTTCACCCCAGTGAGCCATATTCTGCACTTAACATTATATTTCAGCTGCTTTATTCACATTTCTCACAGTCTCGGAAAACAAAATTTCCTCTTGGGGTGGAAAAAAAAAAAAAACCTCTCAGCAGGGTTCCCAAACCGTCAGTGTGTCAGTATGTTATGACGGGGAGAGCCCTTTGTTGAAAGGGAATGAAAATGTGATTGGCCGTGATGGTCGCAACCTCTAACATGTCTACCTATAATGTATGATAATGTATTCTTTCTGATCCTGCCCCATTTAGAAGTGCCAAAATGCCTTGGCATGCCCCCAGCGTGCCGGGCAGGGGGCGCCTGACAGGAAAAAAAGGGCCCTGCTGATGTTAGCATTTAGCTCAGAGCACCAGTGCGTACGAGTGCAGCCTCACAGAGCTCTTAATAAACACTTGTTGTGTTGTTAAAAGGAAAAGAAAACGGAAGCATTTTATTCCGTCAGAAGTGCATTCTAGTGATTATTCATGCTACATGCCGTTGTTGCACACTATGAAACTTTTATTTACATAATTTATCATAATAACCCCAATCAATTAATAATAAACCTTTTTAACTATTTTTTGAAACTTTGCTTTAGATGTCGATTCCCTCTTTTCCCTTTCAACCTTTGATTCCCCTTTTAGAAACATATTGTCAGTTACCAGCGGTGTCTGATATTGTAATTCATTTTTAATTAAATCAGCGTCATTCATGAACTTTATTTTGAATGCCAGATCGTTTATATAAAGACGTGCTTACAGGAATAAATGAGGGGACGGAAAGGCACAACTTGTGCTACTCTGATCAGGTGTGTAATATTTCAAAACAATCTACGTAACATTATCAAAGCTGCGCAAAAAATCTAGAGCTCAGATGAAGAGCAAAGCTTTGGTCGTCATTCATCAATATGCATATTCTCGTTAAATCCCTTTAATGTACTGTAAATGAAAAAAAAAAAAAAAAAGAAGAGTAAGTCTGTGGTGGTCATTAATTTGGTCTTTTCTGGGTAAATTTGCTAAGCTCTTAATGCCACTTCTATCAGGGTAATGCTACACATTTGATATTAATGTATGAGTTGAATGAGGAAACAATTTAATCCAGAACCAAAAGCGTTTAACACTCGCTAATGTCAAAGCTAATCCAGAAATGCAAAGTTTATCCCAAAACCCACATGTAAGCAGTCCTGGCCGGCGGTGTCCCGTCGCACAGTCGAACATCGTGGAAGCGCTGGTGTACGATTAGCAGTGAGGGAGGAATGGCGTGACGTTTTAGCTGTAATTCATCTGAAAATCACTTTGACTACATTTGGGCGGTCTAATATTTTAATGCTATGTCTCTTAATTGTACGTCTGCGTGTCAGTAATAATGTCGATCCTGCATCATGTTCATCTGTTTGAATAGGATATTCAATGTAGTAATATAGAAGTGAATGTATTTCTGACAGGGTGAAAACACAACATTTAAATAAAAATAGAAACTTAAGCTTCTGACAGCCCAGTTTTGCTCAACACCAAACAGGGCAGAGAGAAAGAGAGAGAGATGGGAGAAGAAAAAAAAAAAAAACCTCGAGAAACAGAGTCAGAACAGAGCATCCCTGCCACAGACTGAGCAAACGGAAAGTCAATATCCTAATGTAAAAGGCAGAGATTGTTCCCAGCTCTTCGCCTCTTTCCCCCTGCTAAACTTGAAGAGGAAACTGTTTGGAGTGGAATTGAAATAACAAATGTCATTAAACGAGGGTGGGCAGCAGCAGCAGCAACTGTTCAGTGAATGGTAGGAATGCTGCCTGCCGAAGATAAGCAAATGGGAGACTCTGTTTTGATGTCGACTGATGGTCCAGACTGTGCAGGCAGCGCGGTCACTGGGGAAACTGTCTTCAGTCGCTTCGCACCCAATTGTTTCCCAGTCCTCCCCATTAAATGACGGAAATGGTTGACATAAATCCACCATTCATAAGCTGATAATGGATACCCATTATACAGCGAATAGGGTTTTTTTTTTTTTTCTCATTTAAAAAACACATAATAAGTTGAGCTTTTGGGCCACACCCTCATTATTCACATGCAAACTCGCCCAAGGTTTGACACCCATTTGGAAAGAAAGATACATTTGTGAATTATTTCCAGTTGGACTTTTCTTAAATTTATGCAATAAATCTGATTAAAAAGATATGTAACATAGGTTATGGTCAAAGGCGGTAATTTGACTATAAAAGCTTTGACATTTTTAAGCCAGTATGTTTAATGGCTGTTACATATATGGCCTTTTTTTCCTGCAGGCGCAGTATGGCACAAGTCCTGATTATATCTCAGCAGGGGATAACTACGTTGACCTGCGATTCTGTAACTCTGCCGGAGGGAAAACCGTAACGGTCGGAGCCTTTAGCCCTTCTTAATCTCTGTGAAACATCAACTTAATACTTTCTGTGGTTTGCAGTTTTTATTCTTGTTCTTAGCTTTATCGTATTCCAACCACTCTACATGATTTACAGGAGAAACTAATTCGCCCTTTCCTGGAGGATGTAAAATATACAGAGCTCAACAGTAAATGTGTAAGGAATCGCGTGGACACAAACTCAGCAAACACAAACTTAACACAAAAATACAGACAGAACAATCCAAGAAACAAACTATAACACAACAAAAGCACCGATAAATATGAAGCAGCAGATCTTGTAATTTGAATTAACAACCCCGGCGCTGACAGATTACACTCATAAACGGGTCATTTGCAAACGCATTTAAGGAAATGTAAACCTGCTTATGTTTTTTTATTGAATTTTTTTAAAGCATAGAGAAGAAACAATGCCAATTAACACATCTCCCCTTCTTTCTGTTGTAATTACGCAAAATTATTAATTCATTTGTTACACAGCATTTGTCATGTCGGCACGGGGGTGGCGAAGCGTTGCTATTCAGAACTGTCATTGTTTTACAAAGCAGAAAGAATAATGCTTGGATCATCTCAACCGAGTGTGTTACTATAGCTTCTGTAGCTTCATCATATTTTCACGTATTAGCAAAATCACATTTCTGAGCATCTTTTTGATATTTACTATACTTCTAATGTTTAACAAAAGACACTGGTACTGTGTAGTTTACAACATTATTTGTGAAACCCATTCCTGATCGTGTAACTGTTGCACAACATCACTGGCGGAAGAACAACAATGTGGGCAACGTGACAATGAAACCATCTGCGTATGTGACATGAGAGATGTAATGCTGTCAGTCGTTCTAAACACCTGACTTAATTACATCTTTTGTGTTGTCTCACATTTTCCAATTATCCTATGGCATGCCAGCAACCTGTGAGCAAACATGTTGAGTACAAACGACAACAAATGCAAATGCTTTCTCATTTCAGAAAAAAACAAAACTACTTCTACATCTAAAAATACAAATTATCCAACTTATTTGTCTTGTTTTGGATAGTTTGGCACATTAGTTTAGTTTTGGGTCACCCTGAATATTAAGTCACCGAGACTGTATGTTGTCGAAAGTTTAAATCAGTTTTTTAAGGAGGGATTCACCAGATGATCAAGACTTTAAGTTGCAGAGATAAGAGAAGCAACATGATTAAATCTGACAAAGGCCTTCATCATTGGCATCAGTGGTTAAGCTTATTGATTTTGTAATTAAATATTGTTTAGGCTGTAAAACGTTTGAAGTAAGTGGTCAATGTTTTTAAGTATTTGACATTTAACATTGTGAGTCAGAACTTGTAAGCACAGTGGAAAACACCTGATTAACTTGTAAATAGATGTTTTTTTTGGGAGTATTTGTTCCGCTTGGCTGCACTTGAAGGCAGCCTGTGCAGTTTTCAACCACTTACAGCGCTATAGAGCAACGCCTTCACAAGCGGGTCCCTTTTTTTTTTTTTTGTCTGGCATTTGTCACAATGTGCACAAGGACACATGTCGATAACAACAAACATGCTGTCAGTATGAAATTCTCACCCGGCTCCACTGATGGCAATGCACCAATGAAGTTGACAAAGTTTTGCAATTAGCTGCCACCAGGTGGTCAGAACTTCAACTTTTACGTGGTGAAACCTCATCCTTCACACCTTTTTGACTCTGTGCAATCAGCTACCGGCGTGGTGCGGAAACAACAATAAATGCGACAAAACAAAAAGGAGACAAACACGCGCACGCCGCTTGTCTTTATTAATAATTACCACATTGTATGCGAGAAAGAGAGAGAGAGAGAGAGAGAGAGAGAGAGAGAAAGGGACTGGATTAAGATACACGTTTCTCCTGGCGTGCTGTCAAAATGAACAGAAGGTAAGAACTGATGAGGAGAAGAACCTGGGATAAAGCAAACGATATGCTTCTTATTCATGTCAGTCAATGTGGCATATGTGGTCTAAATTATCATTTAGCTATGACACCAGCGTCTGCACACGCACACACGCACACACACGCAGCATTTGACAGCCAAGAAATGACATGTTAATTGCAGCCGCTGGTTAAAAGGCCCTAACAGCCATTCAGAGTAAAAGGAAGAACTCAACAATGGATGATAGGAATTTGTCTTACTGCCAGAGCTGTCGAGCTAGACAAGGAGACTCATCAGCTGCACTCTGTTTCAATAGATATTTACATTAGGGGAGCTAATGTTTTTAGGTTGGGCTTGCAAGATGGAAAACACATGTGTCAAACTCACACAGTGCTGATTTTGACAGGTCCATAATAGCATGTGTTTGTTTCTTTTGTAATAAAGAGTTTAAAAAGTTTACATCATGACATAATCGCAGCGTTCCAAGGCCCTTATGTGACATTCCCTCTGTGGAAGACACAAACAGAAGCTAAGAAGAGTTTTGCCTCAGCACAGTGAACCGTCATCAGGTCAAAGCAGAGAGGTGCGTCGCTCTAAACAGCCGATTTAAAGCCGAATTTGTCACATTTTTGAAGCCCACTTACACTCAATCTGCACTGACGATATAGTCGGCTAAAATAACCGTCCAATTCCAGACAGTATTTTAATTTGTTTATCAGGAGCTGTGCCCAGTCTTTGGTGATCAGAAATGCAAATATTCATTCGCCACGCTCACATCTCACCACCCTCACAAGCTGACTTTGTATTTGGATACGTACTGACATTCGATTTAAAGGCCAATGTCAGTCATTCACACGCACACATACCGTATTTTTCAACAGGGAAAAGTATCGGAATGTTCGACTTCACAAGATTTATTTATTTTTTTTTTTTTTCAGGTTACGTACACTATCATAAATTCACAGCAAATTAAAAGGGAGTGCGGTTTTGAACTTAAGAAGCCGGCAAACTCTTATGGCCGATTTTCTCTTATTTCTCTTCATTTTTTATGTATGCATATGTGTGGGTGCGTGTGTGTGAAAGTGTGCATCAAAGAGTGTGAAAGCATGAGTGCATCTACGTGTCAGAACATAGAAAAAAAAAGAGAGAGAGAAAAATACAGAAACGCCAGTAAAAAAAATAAATAAATATGCGTTTAATTTACAAAAAAATAATAAATGAAAATGACACCTATAACCATGGCAACTGCACAGAACAAAGGTGATGACGGTTGCAGTCTGTGATATATTTCAAATAAAATAATAAGAACTACAAAGAGAATGACACAACTTTGAATGGTGATGAACTAATAAGTAAAACCTGACTAAAGCTAAATGCCGTACAGCTATCATATGAGCCATCCTGATTAACACGTCTTCATGTTCATTTATGGATCTTGCGTAATTACATCTAGCATGTTACTCTGTTTAATCTTATTAGATCACTTACCGCTACAAGCTTGACCCTCTCACTAGTAAGTCATTACAAACTGTGCTGAGATCTCACAATGACGACATCATCCGACAGCAGGAGGCAATCTGTTCTGAAGCGGGTCAACCCGCTAACCAGGGGCAACAGTAGTGTTGATTAAGGCTGGCCATTTTAGATTAATTGCAGAGTGGAACACTGATAGCAGAGGGATATCTCCAGGAAATGCGATGGGGGTCCGCCTGACTTAACCAATTTAGGCAGCGGGTGAATGGAAGCTTACGTTCCTGCTCGTATTTGTCTCCTGTATTAGAGCTCAATGGGCAAACGGTGATCGGGGGAAGATGGTGTTATTAGAAATTGATGCCCAAGGGTCTGGAGGTCTGCCTGAGATGACAAAGCTGAGGGCAAAGGGCATCGGAAGTGTGAGAAAAATGAGTAGTGGATATGATGAGGATCAAGTGAATGGGCACAAGAAAGAGGTTAAAGGAGCGGAAGACTCAATATTTCATGATCAAGAAGACGGACAAAAAGAGAGAAAGTGGAACGGAAAATGAAGACTTAGGCACGTGTAAGCAATGAAGTCATGCATTGATAAATTTTGTAAAAGGCTCCATTATGATATAGAGTCTAAAAGATGCAATACAATTGTACTTGGAAAAAATTCATTAAATGCTGGTAGAAATGCCTAAGCTGACAGCTCAGTGGAGCAATGCAGCGAGTGCAATATTCAAACAGCTCTCTTTACTTTGTTACAGATTTGTTTAAAGTAAAAGAAAACAAATTGGGCTCTGGGAGTGTGTGTGCTCGCACGGCGTGTGAAAAATGGGGGCGGGGGAGAAAGACCTTAAACATTTCTCCATAGGCAAAGAGTCTGAAGCATATTGATGCTCAAATAAATTTAGCCTGGAAATGCACTAAGTATAATATGTAGCATACTGATGTGTGCAACTCATCAGCACCACAAGGTCTGATTTAGAGTTCTGTGCAGCGGCGCTTAACTCACTTTTATATGCATACCCCACAGTGCTAACTTCACTTTGTGGCTTTGAATTTGAAATGATGAGCACAAAGTATGCCCACCCTCTCAGTGAAACAGGTGAATTGATGATTATCTTCATTTACCTATCTACTTATGCAACTTGAAACTCTGTAACATCCACCATTGCCATTATTATGCACATCTAAGTTCTCTACATGCATCACATCAGGTATGAGTGCTGACTAAGGCTGTGTTCAGACAGAAAGCAAAGTGAATTTTCACCTTGCCTTATTCATATAACGTAATGCATAAAGCCCTGGGAAAATCACACTTTCTCTTTTTTTTTTGCTAAGGGTGAAGCATTTTCTTCACTTCAGTTCATGCTGGCCCAAGCAATTTCACATCTAATCACACCCACTGAGTCCTTCCATTGACCTTGTGTGCATTTATCTATGTCACCCCCTTGAAAAAACTTTGCTTTGGTCTCTGTCTAAATTGGGCTAAATGCTAACGTCAGCCTTCTAGAACGCTCACAGTGACTAAGCTAATATGCCCATGCCTGACAGGCAAATTTACCATGTTGGGTGTTTTATTTTAGCCTGTTAGCATGCTAACATTTGCTAATGAGCACTAAGCACAAAATGCAGCTGAGGCTAATCGGAAGATCATTGTGTGTTTGGCAGTAAACCAAAGCACTGAACGCAGTTTTGACTAATGATGCTGCCAAATGAGAAAGATGAGAAAGTTGTAACAGTTTAGCCTGATGGCAGTCCTGCACAGTCAGACCTTTTTATGCTGTAGAATGATCTGGCTGCACCTCATTATCATTGTGCTGTAGAGGAGAAAACAATCTGGTTTGATTGCTTTTCTTTAAGCTAAGCACCATCATCTTGGGAAGAGCCGAGCCAAGGATGCATCAAGGGAGTCCCCTTAAAACAGTGATATGGGGATTGTTTTTGTGCAACATCTACATGCAGGAGGGTAAGCACTCACATTAAAATGCCTAATTTATAAATGAAATAAACTAAGTAAAGTATGCAGCTCATAAAAGGGTTATCCCTGCAGTCTATATCCGGGGCGTCTGACTATCCTAACTGGAACATGAGTGTCCAAATTTCATAGTGTTCCACCCAATAGTTGTCAAAACAGTTTGCTAAAAAACACCAGCCTATTGGTTCAGTACATACAATTCTGAATATTAATAAGTTATTGGATTCTATTCTTCGGGTACAATTATGAGTCGCTGTACAATGAATGATATCAACAAATATTAAAGAACAACAAATAACTGATGTATCCATTGTGCATGTGCAGACATGGCCTTGATCATTCAATATTATGTTGCAGAGACAGACGACCATACTTCTCCGGTGTACCCCAGATAGCATGTGACTTTTCCATCCCGGCTACAGGTGCTTCATTAGAACGGCTGTCAGAAGATTTTCCTTGAAATGTCTTCCGTTTCCTGTTCCTTTGTGTAGTTCTCGACATCTTTTTTTTTTGTTTGTTTTGTTGTACACTCACATAGGCATTGGCTGTGTTGGTGGCCAAGCCTTCAGCTCCTCAAAATGTCCTCAACAACTTCCATGCTGCTTCTTTGATTTATTAAAAAATCTTTTGTTCCTGGAGCTGAAGGGTGACTGTGAGCAGTCTGTCAATTCTATGTCACAATGCAGGAGGGTATCCACATATGTAATTCTGCTACTCCCTAGACATAGTCTTTAATGCATGATTGACATGTTCATTCATTAGCTAGCAAGATTTGACAGAATGGCAACTTGCCGGGAGTGCTGAAGTGTTGAGGGCAGAAGTATTTTGTTCAGTGCCAGATAGGATTGTCTGCTGGCAATGGCTGGAAGTGGAGGAGTGATACTCCTGAAGTCTACATTTTTACTATGAAACGATCATCCCCTGTAGCCTTGAAAAGGGCCTGAGAAAGTTTTGTTCTTAACAACTAACTGCAAGCAGCTTGAATCCATGTTGGTTCTAACTGATTCAAGTGGTGACGAGTTCTAAAAACTAAAACATGTCAAAACAGTGGAAACTCTTTACGCCATTCCTGCAGCATAATCCACTTATCTGCTCTCCATCTATGCTCAGTATGCTCCAAACAGTCCTCATCTCACCAAAACACGGCTAAATAGGCCGCTTTCATATCGCCTCCTCAAAAGCTACCACGGCTCCAACAGAATCATCGGCCACACTGCATCCACACATACACAGGCAGCAGGAGAGCTTTGATAATTCTCTACGGATGAAGTAAAACAAAGTTGTCACCATTGGAATGTCTAGCTGGCCACCCTTCCTTCCACAACGAAGGAGGAAATTGCATTTTGTAGCGTCCTCCTTAGTCTACAGAGGCTAACTGTCAGTTATCCCAGCTTGTTAGCTCACCAACGGGACAAAAAAAAGTTCATGCACTTATTTGTAACACCCCAGTCCTGTCACGAAACTGTCTAAAAAACATGCTTTATTTGTGGTGCAGTTTATAATCTGGCAGAGGAGGCTTGTAAAAATTGGATGGTGTAACACAGCTAAGGAGTCTTACAAAACCTGTATTGGACCACCATCAAAGGCTCGATGTTACAGCAAATTAACACAAAAAAAACCTCTTGGTGGACCCAGGAGTTATAACTCAGCAAAGAGAGAGATCAAGGTGTCGAAGGTGGATGGATGGGTCAACTAAAACCTTGACAGTCGTGCTCTAAGGATGATTCCTATGTGTGCTAATGCATTTCTAACAGCAAGGCAACATTGTGGTTTTTATGGTGGTGCAGAGTAGGATTCAGAATGTGCTAAGAATCATTTGTGACAGCTATTTTTTTTTTTTTTTCAGAGAATGGTGTTTATCGGCTACTGTTAATGAGCTGCATATTTTATCATTTCATCTGGAGGACTAATTGGATGGTTACAATCAGCTATCAGTCTAAGTTGCAGATGTCTACGTCAAAGCTCACTGAAGATGAACTTGAAGCTAACAAATCATACCGATTTACTTTTCCCACCCAAACTGCTGGAGTGATTTTATAAATGCTAGTAAGCCTTAGTGGTCTTAACATTAAAATAATATTATTGGTCAGCTTGCAGGTTTTGCAAGGTATAGGCAACACATTTCATGTTGTCTTTGTTTTAGGTTTTAACTTCAACTGAAATGAGCAAAGATGATTAAAAAGGGAGAGTTAGCAGGCTTGTCATCATGCCTCCTTGTGCCTTTCATTCTTAGTTCATTTCCAGTTTTTATACTTGCCATCCATCTGTATTTAAAATGACTGAAAAAAAATCCATTCATATACATTATTTTACACATTTTAACAGTACATTGCCTGTGTAAACAATGCATGTGTCTTAGGGACATGAACAGAAACTCAAGTTCTGTGTTTCTGAACAAAACAGGACTAAAAGTACAACATCTTTCAAAGCCAGAGTTTCTGCAAATACATGAAAAGTGAAGGTTTTGGGTGGTTTGTCGCTGTGTCTATTCAACATGCCATGTTTGGAAATCAGCAGCCTCCCAGCCTGGATGTCTGTCTATAGATATTACATAACGTCGATGTACTGCACATTTCTTTCAAAAACCTTCGGCGCAATCACCGGGATAATCAAAACCTGTTATAGTTTCACATGTAATCTATCACCCCAAGGCCACGCGCTCCCACACAAACCCACTCATCAGCCTCCTTATGATCAAGCAAAGCATCCAGTTTCCTCACCAACACTCCATATGATAGAAGGATCAAAGCATTGGCCAACTGATCTGTAGTTCCCGAGGTACTGTGTGTGTGCAGAGGAATTGACACTCGAGTGAATACTCGTAGCAAACACAAACTGGGTAAGGGAAATGAGTGTGAGATGGGGGAAGAGAGTGGAAAAAATGTGATGCATTATTGCTTTACAAAGCAGTGCCACATGGTCATTGTCCCCGCTGGTTCGAAGTATCGATGTGAGTGGATAGATACAGTGTTGGCGATATGAGGACTGGGATGGAAAACAGAAAAACCAAACACAGAGTGTGTGTATGTTTGTGGATAATGAGAAGCTATTGAATGAAGAGGTTGTGAGTGAATCATTACAATGAAGTAGGTAGTAGCTTGTTCTTTTGATGTCTATTTAATCAGATCTTGCAGTTGTGCTACATTTATATTGAAAACTCCATGTTTTCAGTATTTTTTTGTCCTTCTGGGGTCTATGTGAAAATAAAATTAAGGGTTTATTGTGCATGGAATCATAATGCAGTCAATCATCCATTCAATGTTCAGCCATTGTTACTGGATCCAACATTGAATTGAACCAACCTCTAAAAATGAGGTTTTGCACATCATATCATAGCCAAATATTGGAAGTTTTGGAACTTAAATTTACCGGCAAAACAAAATGCTTGTAAAGCCTGGGGATACAAATTCTAGGGCTTAAAACTGGACAGGACTCATAAATGTTTCTTTTTTTCCTCTCTCTTTCTCTTTCTCTCAAATTAACAACTACACTGACTTTGAAAATGGCTATGAATACAGCCAAAGCCACAATTCACCCACTTGAGAGCTGATAATGCATCATCAAGTGCAGCACCAGTGTACTTCACTCAGTGTTACTTGATGCTAAAAGCAAGGCGTAATGGGTTTGAGTTATGCATTTTTCCACACATAACTCTCCCTCCCTGAAAACAACTTTGGCAGACAGCGATGAAAAATTCTAACCGGAAACTGAATTACTCAAATGTAGATTCATGGCTGGTTTCCCTCCTCCTCTTCTATTTGCAAAATAACAGTGCCATCCCGGTTCCACCGAGCGCCAACCGAAAACGCAACACGAAAGCCTCCATCAAAAGCGCCGCTGATAAATCAGTGAACTTCACAGCCGAGGGAATTTACATGTTGAAAGGCCATAATTTAACTGCCGTTTCTTAGAAATGTTGCTGAACTTGAGCTTGAGGTTGCCTCTTTTCTTTCACCGCTCTTGGTGTGCAATCATTAACCTACCAACAGAGCATGAATAAATTACCACCTGCCGACACTTAAATCATTTTGGAGTTCCTCTGTTGAATGCATCAGGAGAGAGACTCGGGGAGCGAGCCAGAGAGAGAGAGAGGAATATACAGTAAGTAATATAGCAAATGAGAGGCATCCAAAGGAGCCGAGACGTTCCCCTGAGAAGTCGAGTCCACTTAAGAAGAACTGACTTCTGAAAAACTTTCTCTAGAGAATCTGACGTTAAAAGCAGAGTGCAATATAAAAACTGTGCGAATCTGGGTCAAGGTTCTCCATGCTGTCAATTAAAAGTCAGGTAAACGGTGAGCATTTTTCCCAAAACTCATATACTCTGTCAGATTACAGGCGCCCCTTGCTTTTAATTGCCTCAAAGTTGCCAGCCACGGCTAAAGAGGCTTTGCCTGGTTGAGAGTGTGCACTAATATTTGGGAATGACACTGTAGCTAGAAAAAAAAAAAAAAAAAAAAAAAAAAAAAAGGAAAGCTCGCTGCGGTGTCATGTTCGCTGCCTGTGCGTGCATACAGTGTATTCATTATTGTATTGGTATTACATGACTTCACAATGTGCGATCATGTTCTCCATCTGCCTGCTCATTTGCCCGCCGATTATTACGATCGCGTCGTGTCTCTCGCTTCTTCACCGTCGTTCCTCTGCTTTTACAATCTCTCACTTTTCTGAGCTCGTTCGCTCTCTTTCCCTCCGTTTAAGCTACTCTTTTCTTTTTTCCCCTCCATCTCATCTTGCTGTTAGCTTTTCTCTCATTCCACTCCCCGCCTCCATTTTCACCCACTCATCCGCTAAATCAGTCTCCCATCCCCTTCTCATTTTCCTCACCCTCCTTTTCATGTCTCCGATTTTTACTTTCCCTATCGCTCTTTTCCATCCGCCGGTCTTTCCCGGCTCCTGCCTCTCTTGACCTGCCTCTGCCCTCCGTTTCCTCTGTCTTTCAGCTACTTTCTCTTCACCCTTTATTGCTCTGCTTTACCTCCTCCTCTCACACAGCTCCGTATCTTTTCCTCCACCTCCTGGTTTATCACCTTTTCCCCCTTTTGCACTCTCTTCCCTCCTCTGCTTTACTTCCCCTCCTCTGTTTATTCCCTGCTCTCTTGCTGTGTCCTCACCTCTGTGTTTCAGGCTCACTGTTTGTTCTCAGTTCTCTCTGAAACAGTAGCGGAGGCTGTCCGAGGCTCTTACCAACCACAGTAGAAGACTGCATTAATATTGCATGCCACTGTCTTATCGACCACAGCAATGCCAGGAATACAGAGCTGGCTACAAGACAAGTTAGCGGCTAGAGTGGCTGCTTGCACACACATATGCGAGCAGACACACGCACACACACACACACATAGATATATAGAGCTATGGTTATAGTTGCAGAGCCAAATCTGTGGCTTGGGTGGCACAGGTTTAGAGTTCTGTGGTGCACTGAATCTAAACCGGGCACAAAGATGAGGCTTCCTTACGAAAAAAGAAAAAAAAAGTCAGGACATATTTCAAAGTAGAGATGGAATTAAGCTCCAACCGCAGGATTTGAAACTGTGAGGCCTGAAAATTGAATCAAATCCTATTTAACTGTCCCCCCCAAACTTAAATCGGAGCCTAAATCGAAAGGCCAAAACTCCACAAAGAGGAGGGCTCTCAGTCAAACGTTCCTGACTTCTTCTGAATGATAGAAATGCAAGAGCACGAGAAAACGGACGCGTCAACCCAGCATGTGTCTGCGCATGCCAGCAGCCTGCCTGGCTCTTTCCATCAGCTGGACCTATCACAGCTTATTATCAGCTCCTTTGAACCGTGGGCTCAGAGCATGATTGCACTCTCAATTAATGCTTGTATGATCTACTTTGACAGAGTGAGCAGTGACAAGTGCCTCTGTGTGTGTGTGTGTGTGTGTGTGTGTGTGTGTGTGAGAGAGAGAGAGAGAGAGCGAGCGTGTGTGTGTGGGAGAGAGAGAGAGAGAGAATGCACACATATATAAATATAAAATGGTACACCTGAGAAATCGACTGCAGTCCAACACTACAACTCTGCCATACGTGCATAAGAAGCTTCTACGTTTTTAGTCTGACACTGTAGAGAAAGTAAAAATTCTACTTTTGTTTTATTACCGAGGTTGTAATAGGTGGTGCAGCTATATACTGGACCGCATTAAATATGTTCTAATACATTGTTCAGCCTATTAAAGTATATATGAGGGAAGGGCAACATAAAACCTGTTTAGGTTCCCCTTGTGCCAACAAAACTGCTCCGTCACATCGAGGCAATGGACATTAAAAGACTTCTAAATCACGCACCGAGACATTAGCAGCAGATTCTTTAAGTCTTGCAAGTGGTGAGATATGGCCTCCGTGGGTTAAGATTGTTTCTCTCTTTCTGCACCCTCTCAATCGGATTGAGATCTGTGGAATTTGGAGGCCAAGACAACACCTTGAACTCTTTGCCATGTTCACACAGCTGCTCCGCTGCAGGCAGATTCCCATAAAGGAGGCCAAACATGAAAGGATGCCTATATTTTATATATGTTTTCCTCTCTATTTATTTATTTTTTTATACACGTTTATCCACGGTCATATCCCTCGTGAGTCTTTCCGTTATACTTGGTGCATATATGTTTGTGTGTGTGTGTGTGTCTTTGTGTATGTGGGGGAGTGCGGTGTCTCATCAGGGGGTAGTGAACCAGTTTAGGCTAAATTGGGAGAGACATATGTGACTCTGCATAGAATGTCTTTTCAAAGGCATCCTTTTATCTCTGGCCTGCTTCATAACCAATGGAATCTGCCTGCAGTGCGGCTGTAGAAGTTTTTGATTATTTCACTGCACTGTCATCTCTGATGGGCCTAAAGATTAAACCTAGCACCTCTCAAGTTGCTCTATTTATACCAGTCAGAGGAAGATAACATTTGGAAAGTTTCAGGGTTTGAATATTAGGTTAGGCGTGCAGACATAAAAGCTTTTCTCGCTGTGTGTTTGTGTGCACGCATGTCCATCTAAAGAAATAGAAAAACGCAGGGCAAAGTTGATTGACATATAGGAAGATGAAAGCACCACAGTGCCTGGAAAAAGAAAAAAAGAAAAAAACAGACAGCTCGTCACTACGCTTGTCTGTGTTTCTGTGTGCATGTTCTTCTAAAAACACAAATACAGATGAAAGGTGGTAAGTTGTGAGCCTTCACTGAGCTGCAGACATCGGTGTTCACAAATACACACACGTGACCAGAGCCTTTTCACCGTTCCCTTAACCTGCACGAAACTCACATTTTGCTCTATTATCTGGCTGCAGTGACCCCAAAGAAGTGAGAAACAGTTCATTTTGTCAATTACAAATGACTGTTGTCATAATGTTAATACTTTACTGTTTTGTTTTTGTTCTGACTTACTTTTATTGCTTTTTCACACCAATTGAAACACGGGCTGCACGACTATGGCCAAAATGATAATTGTGATTATTTTGATAAATATTGAAATCATGATTAATTATCACGAAAATTGGGGGGGAAAAAAAGTAGAATTCAAGTTGAGGAGATTCAGCGCTCATAGCAGATTGAGCTCGGCAAGTTTACACATCTGGACTTCCAGAGAGTGTTTCAGGCGTTGCAGAAGCACCAGTGATGCTGCTCCGCTACACAAAGACACTACCATGGATGTGGATGGCAGCAACATTTAAATCAGGTAAGGTTTTTAATATTCATGGACACAGTCTTGTCCTGAACTTTTTGATTACTGGTTGTTAACAAATGTCGACGTGTACATTGACAAAGTTACTGGCGGCTGCAAGTGTTCCTATGGTCCTCAAAGGCCATTCAGTGTAAACAACTGGACGATAAATCTACAGTCCTTGACAAGTGCAAAGTTGAACAAAAGGTCAGTATGATTGCAACAGCTGGCAAGTTGTTCAAATTGTTCATTTGCATGTCATTTCTTGGTTATGCTATGTCTTGATTTGACAGCCAAATGTAAAGAGAAGTGTGGGGAAATAAGTTGTAACCCGCAACAAGGATCCTTATCTGGACACTAACCAGGTGCTTAATTGTTCAGTTTACACTCTGATCCCTACTGCCAGGGCAACTCAGTTACACAGCAATGACAGGACTCACAACTAGTGTGAACAACACGAAAATATCCACTTGACATCATTAAATCTGACTGCTGAAGCCTCATCTTCAACTTCAGATGAATGTTTCAAGAACGTATTTTTGCTAGGATTTTGCTCCTACCAATTTAATAGAAATTGCTATAAAAAGATATCCTCGTACAGCGAAGGAGCTATTGCAGTGAGTTACTTGTGTCTTCTCTCTCTCTCTTTTTTTTTGCTTTGTTATCTCTGTCCTTTCTTTCCTCGTACTTCTTTTGGTATTTCGAGTCTGATCCGCAGTCTGCTTTTCCTGCAATTTGGTCCAATGCTTATTTTGTCTTGCTCTTTGTCTGTGTATCTCTGCTGTCCTGTACTCTTTCCCCTGTATCCTCACCCCACCTGGTCAAGGCAGACGGCCGCCCTCCCAGGGCCTGGTTCTGCTGAAGTTCTCTCCTGTTACAAGGAGGCTGTTCCTCTCCACTGCCTCAAACAATATGTACACATTTCTGATAAAATGCATAAAAAATTAGAAAACAGAAAAACAAACAAACAAACAAGCCACATAAAATAAATACAAATAGAGCTCACTCACAGGGGACCCAGGGATCCTTGAATTTGTTGGACCTTCATATGTATGAAAACTTTTTACTATCAAATTAATGAAGGTAATTCCCATAAATAAAAATGATGTAGGTCTTAGTCATATTTTTTCTATTAGCTAGGTTATGTTTGGTAATAGTACATTACATTTGTTTTTCATGTACTTTTGTAGGGTTTAATGCTTAATATGTAAATTGCAAATGGTGTTAAAATGCCACCATAAATGACACTTTAGGGCCTTGACCACAATATTTACACTTGTTGCGTTACTTCCGTCATGCCAATAGTAATGTTTATTTATTTAATTATTTTTTTAACTGGAGGGAACTTTGTTGCAGTGGCTGTTGCCTTGAATGTTCTTTCAAAAGAATAATAATTTTAAAAAAAAATAAAAAGGACTCAGCAATCATATTTTTGATTTATTGTTATATTGCATGCTTAGAAACCCAATTTTTTGTTTGAATTAGTTTTGAGAATTTGTCTAATTTGACATTTGTTTTATTGTGAGACACTTTGTAACCTTGTTTTTGAAAGGTGCTATAATAAAAAAAGTTATTGTTCTAACTATTATTTATTAGAATAGTCAATAATTTAGTCAGCGTGTCTGTGGGCAGGTGAGAATTGTTTGAAAAGTCAACTTGATAAGAAAAAAAGAACCTTATTTCTCTAATATCCATCAATCTGTAAGCAGTATTTCACATAATTCCTTATAAAATGCAATAATCAGGGTTTTTTTTGGTGTTTTGTCAAGAATGTGCCAAAAGGGAGGCTTAATACCTTTCTCTATGTTGAGTCATAAAGTGAGAAAAAGTACATTTAATAGGCTGAATGTGCAAATGCATTATAATTTTTTTGTACACATGCAGCAGTGGGTGAGGAAGCAAGAGCAATGTCAGCAAAGCACAAGGGTTATTATCTTGTTCTCACAAGAAGTGTGGCTTCTTCACAGAACAAACACAAAGCAAAACGAAACGAAGAATCCTGTAATAAAACCATATGCACTCAGTAGGAACTTGGACTGACAATAAAGAAGTAAGAAATCTTATGTCTGTAGTCAGATCTGACCCTGGTTGAACACTTGAGAGTTAAAGAAATAAATAAATCTTTATGTAAGTGTTATGCTGAGTGCTGGTGTGCTGCCAGGCGCTCTGCCCCCTTGCGGCTGCCTGCGGTATTACGCTTCAGTATAATCCACCGTGGATTACCACACGGGGTAATGCTCCCACGATTAAAAAGGATTTTCCCTCCGGGGTCTTAATGAGAAACTCGGCAGTGTTTGTCGTGTTGACTGCCCTCTGGTCTCTCTGTCAAACCCGGTGCTTTGCATGTGTGTCGAGTCAATCCATGCAAGTGTGTGTGTTTGTGGATGCGTGAGCCTCCTGATGTCTCTATTTTCCTTTGGTCCTTTATTCATTTTCATTATAAACTAGCATGAAGGTGAAGGATGAAGGTGAACATTTCAATGGTTTTGTCGAGGAAATTTGAAAAAACAAAAATGAATCATATCTTTTTTTTTTTTGGAATTAAATTTTAAAAAAGAAAAAAAACAAACAGAAAAGCTGAAAAAATAGTCAGAGCTTCATGGTGTGTGTTTTGTATTCTTACGGTTAGGGTTCTTTTTGTATTTTGGCCCCTTGTGTGTATAAAATCCTGATCATTACTCTAAATTAATTGCGCTAAATTCAGGTGATTGCCGAGTCTATTTCCAATGTGCTGACTGGAAAGGATAAAATAAATAAATAAAATAGGCAACAATGTATTGAGAAACAAATATAAATTAATGGACAACTTATGATTTATTGTTTTCATTATGTCACATGGACGTGGGAGGTGCAGAGCGTGCTGCAGCACCTCTGAAATCATGCGTTATAAAAGCCATTATTTAAGAACCATTTAAAACAGGGCTGCAGTGGTTAAATAAAAGGGGAGGGGGAGTAAACCCTGACTCACCCCCAGCTCCGTCCATCATCACCCTACTCCATCATGGGTGATGATGGACGGATGAAACTGTCAGTGAGTGTCCCCAAAGCTAATCCGGACTCAAACTCAAGAAAGAAATATGGGAAGAGCTCCACTGGGTTAAGAACACTTGTGTTGGTGGGGGGGGGGGAAGAAAGAAAATACAAAAGCAGGTGTTCTTCAAGGGTAGGACCAGTGGTCAAGTAGAGATGAAAAAATAATGACTGTCCCACTTCTTATTAATGGAAGCCGTCGGTGTTGGTCGTAAGCCTGAAAAGGATCTGAGGTGCTCGGAATAGAAATACGTTGGTTTATCCATGTATTAATAAAGGATTTTTATATTTAAAGTCAGAGTGCCTGGAACAGTTTTTGTTGGGCTGCTGACCAGAACTTCCATTAATAAGAAGTGTTACTGTTTCATATCTAGAATCTATAGAACAATGTTTGGAATATAGATGAACAGAAGTGTAAAATCTGTATTTTGGGTCTCTTAGCCGAGCAAAACTGAAACTTTTGGATCATTTTGCTGGAGTGTCTACAAACCCTGTAAAAGGTTGATGCAGTCTAGTAGTTATATGGTGTTAGTCCCTGGACTGCAAGGCTGTCATATACCTTATAACAAGTTTAATTTAAATTTATTTACGGTTTAAAGTATCAATATGTTAGACATTAGAGCCCCCTCCTCTCAAAAAATGTGTTGCCATCAGTGTTACTTGATTTGAAATGATCACTGTGCACATGGATGCATGTTCAGAGTTGAAAATCTGATTCCGAAAGTTTCTTTAGTTGAACTTGTGTATCCGTGAGCAGGATCTGCAGTATCATAGTTTGAAAGCCAGCGTTTCAGTAAAGCAACTTGTTTCCACGAGAACTTCTGCATATTCATAGATTCTGGATTGCTCAAGAGGAGAGAGGATTATATATCCTCTACAGAAGTTCTAACCAGGAGATTGAACTTTGTTTTTTAGGAAAAGTATTTATATCTGCTCCGACATGCCTGGAGGGGATCTGCCCTTTCAGAGCTCGTAGCCTACGTGTCTCTCTATCACCTGACGTCTGCACCGCTTCAGGATCAGCGTCTGTCTCTCTTCATCCGTCATCTTTTTCTTTAAATCTCCAACCGTTTGCACCTTCTTTACTACTCTCCATGTTTTTGTCACTGTTGCATCTCGAGTTTCTCCCTCTTGCCAGTCTCCCATCCCCGTCATCACACCCAATCTGGAAATGTATTTTTAAAATCAGCTTTAAACATCTGGCAGCGCATCTGTCAGAACTTAAACTTGTCTAGTTAATGGTACTGAGAATACAAGTTGTTAAATATTCTAAAGCTAACTTAAACTATACAGCAGAAACAAGCCTGATAAATCTGATTTGGTGGCCTTTCTTTTCAGCTTTTTCCATCTGTTATTTTTTGTCGCAGTGTTTCAGACAAGTATTTCAAGTGTCCCACTGAATCAAAACAGTCAAAGACATCAGAGCGCTGATCACCCTGTCAGGAAGGCCCTTAGAGAGACTTCTTCCAAGCTAGCACGGTGACACTTACAAGCCATTTGCACAGTAGGGATGTGTGATTTGTTAAAGCTCTTGATTATAAAATAGATCTGTTAACTAGAGGTTGCTCTGAAATCTGGATGTTTGGTATGATTAATTTAATAATGTTTAAATGTCATCTAATCGACTCCCTGAAGAGACAGAGAAAGAGCCCATGTATGCATGAATACGGACAGAAGTGCAGAGGAAACATGAAACGGGAGCTTTCTTTGATCACAACACCTAATGTAACTGTTTTAACAAAGACGTGAACGAGCTGAACTGCAGACTGGACTCTCTGCAGACTGCATTTTTATAAACTATGATAACCTGGCCAGAGGCCAAATCTTTTTCATGCTCGAGCTGTCTACAGCGTTCCCACGTGTGTTGCTGCTACGGCTGTTTTATTTTATAGTGTCAAACTTCCAACAAAAGGGCTGGAGTTGAAGGTGAGGCAGCGATACTGCATGAGGCGAATTTGAGTCAGAAAGCGTACTCCTTCGCAGAATCACAACTCGGTCAAACCTTCATTCAGACTTGAAATCTGTACTACTATCATTCGGTAGGACCTACAGCTACTAGGATATTACTATTTCAGATGTCTGATGCAAACAACTGCTCTCACTTTAGCTTTAAAATAGAAAAACCATTGCTTGAGAGCCATCATATCATAACAGTCTGCCTCCAGTCATTTATCAAACCCACTAAGAGTATTTTTTGTTTATCAGAACAACATATTAAGACATTTTTGCATTTTTGAAAATGATGTCTTGTAATGGGTAAGATGCATTTCTGCACTGTTGTTTCCTTTAGAATATGCAGATCTACTAGCCTTTACCGCTATCCCCACTAACCTTCTTGCTGCTTGAGCACACCAGCTCACCGACTCTGCTCAAACACTGCAAAACTACTCGACGCAACAAGCTGTAATATTGGAGAAACGTACCCATACATGTGAAAACCAAAAACAGACTGGTTCCTCTGCGATAGATTGGTGACCTGTCCAGGGTGTCCCCTGCCTTCGCCCTAAGTCGGCTGGGACAGGCTCCAGCCCCCCGTGACCCTCGTGAGGATCAAGCGGTGTATAGATAATGGATGGATGGATGGACTGGTTCCTTAGGTTTCCAACAAATGAAACTCCAGCTGTCTGACCCTGTGATTTTGACCAATATACTGCAGTTTCAATGCTCAGCCATGCTGTTGACTGCTTATTTCAATCGTTATATGTCATCTAGTAAATAAAAAGCACCATACAGGAATGTTACCAAGGTTGAAAGTTTTTTCTCTGTATTAATGCAATCCAGTGAAAGTTGCACTTTGTCAAAATGTGCACAAAAATATGCAAAGACAGAACTCAAAACACCTTTCTGTAGCGGATACTACAAGAGCCCACTTTGATAGGGATGCAGCTCCAGACAGGTTTCAAATTAAACGAGGACCAGCGAGCTTGTATAGAAGCAAAATCAGTGACCAATGCAACCTCCTCCACTAGAGAAATGAATCCAGTCCAAATTAGGCTGAGGATCACACTTCTCTCAGCCACACAGTATGAAGGCACGATGTATAATCACAGCTCTGGTCAAGTGACTTAGAAATTCATTATTTCATGAGCAGCATGGAACACATGGTTATGACAGTTGTATTATTCATTAGTCTGTCACCGTTTTGATGCTATTCTGCTTGATACTTCAAAAGTAGCCTGGCAGTCTTTTTTTTTTTTTTTCTACCTTTCCTTCTTCTCTGTGTGAGCGAGTGCTATGTGCTGCTCCTGTGGCTTTAGGTTTTTGTGGTATTGGTACTTCCACATTGTTCTGCCCTTGACACTTTCTCTCTCCCTCTCCCTTTGTGTGTGGAAAGACGGACCTCCAGACCACAACTTTGCCTGCTCCTGCGCGTCTGCACGTGTGTGTTTGCAGCTTTTATGTGGCTTCGTGTGTGTGTGTGTGTGTGTGTGGGTGTGTGTGTGTGCGCGTATGCATGGCTTACTGATGGTGGCATGGAGGAGGGTGGGGTATTTACGCCTGATTTTGTGTATGTGTGTGTGTGGGTGTGTGTGTGTGCGTGCATGTGTGTGTGTGCGCACAATTTGTGTTTGCATGCGTGTGCCAGACTGGCCCCAGGGTCCTGAGCCATCACGCTTTATGAGGTATGGCAAGGTGAGAGCAAAACATCTGCTAGCCCAAAGAAAAGCCCTGGTCTGGGACTGGGTTTTGGGCAGTGAACACACACACACACACTTCCTCACATACATTGAACCGCTCTCAGAAAAATACATACTTTACACACACACACACACACTGCTGGAATCCTTTAGAATACACAAGCCTTGATCTTTGGTAGACTGCCAACAAACACAACACATAAACACACCTGACTGCGTATAAAAGCACACTTGTATAATCAAATACACATGCATACATACATATATTAACAAAAAAAAAAAAACAAAAAACGAAACAAATGCTTCTTCGTGCATGTATCCTCCTCCTTCTCCTCTTCCGGCTTTCTTTTCTCTGATCCCCCCCCCTTTCTTCTTTCGTTGCTCTATTATTCTGGCGTTTCCCCTCATGTCAAGGGCATTGGAACAATCCCCTAGTACCTGCCATCATGCACCCCCCCTCCGCATCCCTCCGCTCCCCCCTTCCCCGCCGCCCCTCCTGTCTTCTCAGAACACCCCGGAGAGGAGAACTGCCATGTAAGGTCTAGTGGAGAGAGGATAGACACAGAGAGCGTTCAGACCGCCTCTGACATCAGAATCACTGAACCTGCCCACATCTATTCTCTCCAACCTTGTCTGTCAGACTGCCTGTCTGTATGTTATATATGTGAGAGTGTGTGTGTGTGTGTGTGTGTGTGTGTGTGTGCAGCCCCGCTTCTTTTTAACCCCTTTTTGTATGCAGGCGAAGTTGGCTGACAAAGTAACTTTTCTTTTCTGTCTCTGGGAAGCTGTGGGGCGAAGATATGTGCTTTTTCTTTCTGCTTTTTTCGGCCACTGAGCAAATTTGCTGGAGCAGGTTGAAGGTTGGTTCATGCATATCTGCGGCGCTTATAGCCTGAAAGAGCGATGCGTAACACTATCCGTCCACTTCAACTATGGGGGGGTTTGACATTATTGCCATTCAGTCTGTCCACCTCTGACACGTCTGTGTGTATGTGTGCATGTGTGTGTGTGTGTGTGCTGTCCGACTGATGTGCCGCAAAAGCACCAAAAAATTGAAGATGAAAACAAAAACATTCAGAAAGATCCAATTCTCAATTACTGAAATTCTGTCCTCGCTGAAGCGACGCCGTCTCCTTCAAAGTGGCGCAGCCAAAAGGATGTTGTCATTGTTTTGCTTTCCAAAAAGCAGTTGCCTTGTTTAATATGCCTTGTCAAGTACCCCTGAAGAGGATTGGCTAAATTACAGTCATCGGTTGAATACCGCTTGATATTTTCCATTTTAACCGCGGCGAGTACAATTCCTTTCTGTCTTCCACTTGGCCTGCCTTCCCGTCAACATCATTTGTCTGCTCCGTCTGGCTTGTAATTGTAAAACACTTCAAACAGTCTGAAAGGGTATAAACAAATGGAAATAATGCCCTTTTTTCTGACTTAAAGAGACGTAATTCCAGTTTGTACGCGCCGAATTTCAGTCACGGTGAAATTTGAAATGACAACACGAATTACATCACCCCTATAGTTTAATCAGTGTGTGCCTATAGGGAATACTGCGGGGTCTAATTATAGAGTGATGGTGTTATTCTCGTGGATAACTCTGATTTTCTAACAACTTTTAGTTGTTTTGGACATCATCTCTTTCAGTTATAATAATACTGTGCTCACTGTAGTAATTGCTGCGATCTGGGTAACATCGCTCCACCACAGTCTGTTGAGAGGAGAATTAAAAGCAACCAGGTGGTGAAACAGGTTCTAAACAAGCCAAAAAAGTTTTCTAAGTTTCTAAACTACCTTATTTGCAAGAATAACCAAAAGTGAGCTGCCCTGAAATATCCTAATCAGCTCTTGCACAGGAAAAGCAGAACTATGGCAATTATGTTGTGTCAAATTAAAGCAGTTTTTAAATGCTGATGGACATTTATGCTTAACAATTAAGGCAAAGTTGACTGTTTTTCTTTGTTTTCTCTGTCAAATAAGTTTGGCCAACCTTGGGTTTTGATTAAAATTGCATTGTGGGATTTTCTTCTCAACTAACCCATGTTTATGTCAAGTGTGACTCATCAAAACGTTATGAATCCTGAAGGCCAAGGAGATGTATTCTTTTTCTTTCTTTCTTTCTTTCTTTCTTTCTTTCTTTCTTTCTTTCTTTCTTTCTTTCTTTCTTTCTTTCTTTCTTTCTTTTTTCCATTGGCAAAGCTTTTTTTTCTTTTTTTTCAAATATTTGAAACTATCTGTTGTTTGCAAAGTGTCTTTATAAGCTTGCAATCTTCTCTTTCTGCATTTACTGGTACCATCGGCAACAGTCGACCAGTGAAATGCCATGAAGTCAACATGAGAAAAGTGTAAACACACCGAAGTAAACAAAACAAGGACGCACTCCGAGAAGCATTGCTAATAGTGCCAGTAGTGGATAGAGACTCCACAGGGCAGCTCTGAAACAAGCCTGATGCTAAGACTTAGTTCCTCTGCTATTAAATTCTCAGAATCGCTGCAATCAGTCAACATTATGATGTCCAGGCTAAAAACGCTTCAGTATCTTAACTCTACCCTGTTTTTGTTTTCATTGTAACTGACAATTATCTTCTGTTTCACGACGTAGTTGCTGAGTCATGACACCTGTATTATTTTGGGTTGTTGACAGTGTAAAGTCAGAGCTAAAAAAGAAAAGTTTGGTACAAAACTTTGTCAAAAGACCCAAGGCTTCAAACGTGCAGGATTGTCTCAAATCAAGGCAAATTCTCACAAAACAAGAGTTTCAATGGCAAATACAGCAGCATGAGCATCTGAAGAGAAACCATGCTGTTGTGAAAGATGCCACCAGAAAGGGTAAAAAAAACACCATAAATGTCTTTTCATTAATATTTGTTTTTTTAATATCACTTAGCTGCAAAATACCCTCATACAGGTTAAAAATGTAAAATGAGATGCATTTAAATGATCAGTTATATGTTAATTAATTCTAACTAGCTGATGTTTTTTATAGTTTATAGTAGCAATCTGAGCTGAGACTAGACCAACCATGTGCAGTGATACTTACAGCATGAGGTATATACAGTGCAGCAGACTTTAAATGTCCTTTTTTTTCAGCTGTTGGGTGAATTTTAGTGTCATGACCGATAGTTGTCCTTTGAAGCAGCCTTTTGAAGAAGTGGAATTTCACTTTCTGTGTCAACCAGAAGAAGAAAAAAAAAAAGGAGAGATCTTGTCTGAACACCTGAATGGCTCTGTATTCTGGAAGCACATTATTATTCCTCTGAAGTGAGAAAAACGGACTCGTCCTTCAGCTCAAACGTGTGGGCACGCTACGCAGACGTACGGTCTCACCTACAAATGGCATGAAAGGCCTCGAGTGTGCATGCGGCGACCAGCTTGGTTTCTGAGGTGACACCGTGCATTGACCTCAGTGCTTAAAGGGTTGTACGAAAGTTACAAGTGGGCACCCTGGTAATGCCGCGAACCTGAAATGATCATTCCATTGATAGAAAAGGAGTTTTATATCCTTTAATTTTTTTGAACAACTTTTGCAAATCGCCAACTAGGTTTAAGCATCTAGAATATGAAGATTTGGCGTCTTTGTGTTCTTACATTATGAGTTTGGGTTCAGTCAGAAAATGATATGAGCAAAATCATATGAGCATGTTTCACTATTTATTGGCAGTGTATAGACCAAATGATGAATCTGATAATTAGAGTAATGCAGAATGAATAATTAGTGTTCTGATCATTTATTTTCTTTAAAATATTGCATGTTTTAGCAGGCCTCACCATAAAAAGGTGACATATATACTAGTAGACCAGGTCATCAATCATTCTGCTGCTGGCTGTCCGTTCAGAACATCCATATTTGACACAGAGAAATATAACCTCCATTATATTTATAACAGCCTCTTTGTGGCCAAATGCTATTTGTTGGTTTACATTAGTGGATTTATCCGTGCGGGTTCATGACCCCAGTTTTTTTTTTTTTTGTTTCCCCCCCACACACACACATCCCTGATAGTAAAATAGAAGACACACCCACCCACACACTCTCACATGGATTTCCTCTTATCCGCTGGCTACATACATAAGCATCTTTAGCAATCCTCTCTCTCTGAAGAGCGATTTCTCACATAACCAGGTCTTAGACTGTATGAACGACATCTCATCCAGTTAAGGCGTGAATTAGACCGTGCAATTACTCACACCAAGAACATGGAGAAATAGAGCAATTGGGGGTTTGACATAATGAGAAAGACAGAGTGACTATTCAATAGAAGGAGAGGAAAGGGAGGGGAAAAAAATGAGAGAGCGGCTTGAGGAACTCTTAGATGAATGTGCACCGTGACTGTGTCAGTGCAGTGGGCTGCCAACGAGAGCCAGTTAAGTGGCAAATGCAGATTTGCTGTAAATAAGTGGCTACTTGTTACTGAAATTATGCAGAGGTGTGTGTGTGAGTGTGTAATGCATATGTAGTAGCCATAATGGAAATCACTCAAAGCAGAATTTTTTAACTCTTGTAACTGAAACAAACTGCGAGATGAGGGCTTCTCTCGCTTCAATTTAGACAATGGCCTCACCTACGATAAACACTCCGCTGTAGTTTCTCGTGTAATTTCTCTTTTTCAGATTTTGTTTTTTTGCGCTACGCTCACGCCACTCTAAATCAAGTGTCTGCCATCAACACAACGGCTAAGTAGATACCGGGTTTGACATAACAAATTGGAGACAATAATCAATGAGTATTTTCTGGACAGCACATTAGGCGGCACATGTGCAACGAGGAGGCATGGAGAGGAGGAGCAGGTGTTGGGGCGACTTCCAGACAAGAGATGGGATGGGGAGGAAAGAGACAAAGAGTGGTAGATGTGTAAAGAGCACAGGGATAAAAGAGAGATAAGGTGGGTAGGTCACAACAAAGCAGGGCAAAAAAAAAAAAGTGAAAAGGCAACACACGAGAATGAACATTTAACCCGAAAGGTGCTTGAATTGCAAGCAGGCCAACTGACAAGTTTCTCTAAGCCCACATCTTGGCATGCGAGAGTACACTAACACACACGCTGGTTGGCAGAACATCACATGATGGCACCTAGATTATCCAGCAGGCATCTGGTGAGGCAGCTAACACGATCTAGCAGAGCATGCGGGCTTGGGCCATATGCGCGCATGTGGCTGTACAGTATGTGTGTGTGTTCGTAAGCCTGCGAGTGCCGTGTTGTGCGCTTGTGCGTTCACGTGCGCGTCAGGTGTCTGTGGGGACAGCTGCTCGCTAAATAGTATCATTGCATCTAATTGGGGATTACCGAGTCAGTGCAGAGTGGTGGAAAGTATTTTGTTTCGGCTGTTGACAGGGGGGACACGCGCAGATGTAAAGGAAGCCAAAGACTAAAGGAAAATCAGGGTGCATCCAAGTGTGGTGCAAATTTTTCACTGGAAAAACTGGCGAAGAAGCAAGATGACTGGCAAAAGGAATGCGGATGAATGCTCGTTTCCATCCAATGCTGCTACATGAATATTAGGAGTTGGTTCCTAAAGATAAACAGCTGGTGGAGCTAATTCTACAGTTGGTTGCCAGTAAAGCAATGCAGAAGGAGGCAACACAATGAAATAAGAGATCACCAGTCAAATGTCAAATATTTGAAAACCAGTGATTGAATTATGTCATTTATGCTTATATCTTTCAATAATTTGAAGGAGGTCACAGCATCCTCATTGCTCCGCAGAGATACGATGTTTTTATCTGCTGTAATTTGTGTGTGTTTAAAGACAAGTTTAAGTTTTAATGGATGCTTCATGTACATCATGATGAATTTGTTCAATCCTTTTCCACTCCACCTTGTCGCATTTCGCTCGAGTCGAACATAAACTTTTCCACCTCTTGGTATTATTACAAGTTTTTTCTTCTTTTAATCTCTCCTGCATAAGAAAAAAAAAAACACAGGTGGATGGCAATGACAAATGCACTCGCTGTGGATATAATGGATGTTAGACTCTGTCTTTGAATAAGTGCTAAAATGATTAGTCATTTAATAGAGTTGTCAATGAGGGGGAAAAAAATATGGCAGCAATTTTGTAGATCAAGCATCATGAAGTCATTTATCAACTGCAAGTGCCAAATACTCACTAGTTCCAGCTTCTTCACTGTTTGATACTATGGTTAATCAAAAATAAATAAATAAAAGGGTGATTTGAAGCACTCTTATTGGTCACAAAGCTAAAAAAACAAACAGATTAAACAGCTTAAAAGGCTGCGATACAATGAAATTGCCACAAAATCAATGGAAAGAACCACATTAATAATGACTCCATTCCATTCATTAAGCATTTTGAGTTGTGTGCATAGGGAGTTCCACATATTGATCCCATAAAACACAATCCAAGCTACTCCGATGAAGAACCATGAGTGGAACCTCCATGTCGCTGAGCACATTAGAAAATATTCAGGCACTTATGAACGACATTAATATCTACATTTTTTTTTTTTATTAAATTATGGAAACTTATAAAGCGTGTTTAGTTTTATAAAATGTGCAAGTTGCAGGAACACTATCAGTCTCCTTACAGAGTCTGTTCACAGGTCTTAGTTCGTGTTTCTGCATAATGTGGAGGGGGGAAAAAAGTTAGACAAAAATCCTTTAGTGGCTACAAAGGGAGCTGCACAATGTCTACGTGTGATTCCACTTGAGTGAGCATCAATTCCTGAAAAGACAGTGAACTGTGTCGTACAGAACTGTGGAGGTAGACGGACAAACTGTTGTTCATCATGTTAGCCTTCAGGACATTTTAGTTGGGCAAGACATCACGGCTTCATGACGCACTGGAGCCAAATTTTGCATGATCCAAAAAATTGAATGTTATAAAAACTACAGTGTATTAGCATCTGTGGTTCTTTACCTTGATTATAAGCTGCGACACCAACGATAGCCGGCAGATGCATCTTCACTGGATGCCGTAATCTGCATTATCGATCTCCTCATTAAAAGTTCTTCAGAATGATGTCAGGAAGAAGAAGTGGCTTGATTTTGTGGAGAGTCACATTGATGGAGATCATTACAATCACCTGCCTCTGCAGTTACAAAGCTGCATGTAGGAGATCTGGATTTTGTTGAGAATGGAAAATTGATCGTCTCATCAACATCTGGTGCTGTTGTTCGCAGTAGATGCTCACCAATGATTTTAAGTTGCCTTAATTTATGATAGTAAGTAATTTGCTCTACAGCCACAACGTGCAAAAAGCATCCTGTATCTCTAGGATGCATTTGTGAATTCACATCTTAACAGTTTGGTTCGGTTATTAAAAAAAAAAAAACTCAGGTCAGTTTGTATGGTTCAGTTGGACTGGTGGTGTCAGAGCTGTCAATCAGCACCTACAGTAAAGAGTGGCATTCCTGTGCAAAGAATACTCCTTATATTTCATGATTTTGATGTCTAATTTTAAAAATGCGTAAATTCTTATGATTTATTCACATTTGGCTACTTTATATAGACTTTATTTTACAATTCTTGTTGTCTTTTCAGAGCGCTGATTGTTGTAATAGCTGTTTGTGCCCACAATTCAAAATAACAACTTTTGGGTGTGTGTGGCTCAGGTGGTAGATCGGGTTGTCCACTAATCACAAGATTACATGTCGAAGTGTCCTTGGGCAAGACACTGAAGCTGGAGTTGCTCGCAACAGCAGGCTGCAGCATCTCGCGTGGCAGCTCTGTCATTGTATGTAAGATGTCAGAAGCCGTTCAGGTCATGTGATCTCCAAACATCCACAAATGACGGCCACAAATTGTGGCTCACTGCTCGTACAAAACAAGTAAACCTAATGATTGTTACATATTATGTTTTAGCCAAATTCTATGAATGAACCCAAATCATGCTCATCAGGTGATTTATTTAGGTGAGATATTTCAGACTTTTGCCACATTTTGATCCATTGCAATGATAGAAAATCTTACCCCCCTCTGTTCGTGAGTTGGATTTATTATGCATATGTTTGTAAAATCAGCCACGCTTTCTTACTTCTTTTAAATCAACTCTTCTGAGTATTTCCGTATATCCCTGCAAATGCACCATTTGGTAAATGCTAATTCTTCAGCAAATATAGTTGAGATTCTCTCGAGACAACAGTTGATTAGCTCACCGTGCATTGCACCATATGTTGCTCTGGTATTCCAGTTTCTTTGATTCAGACCGTTTATTCTCCACCGCTACTCCCAAAAATAAATCCTCTCTGCATTTTGATCCACGTTCCTTTCGCCTCAGACTTAGTGATGCTCTACATCTGCCTTTTCTCCACTTCTTTTTCAGTGTCGCAGGATAAAACCATCTCCAGAACATACAAGGTTATGTGCAGATATGCAAACCTTGGCATGTGATGGCACATGCAAACAGCTTGGGCATGAACACACAGCAATCAGATCTGGAAATGCATGCGCTCACACACTTTGATCTTCACGCCCACTGTCCCCGTACAAATTTCCCCAACAATCGCTGAGACAAATCACCGTGGGACCTGCCTCCATGTCTCCAAACAGCCACTCATACAGTACCTATCCGTCTAAGCCTTGACACACAGCGATGTAAAAATAACACGGCTGCACTTAAAAAGGCACCAGGGGGAAAGGAGACAAGGCAGCCAAAAGCACTTCTGTTTATTTCTAATGGGACACCCACATAAGCCAGCAAGGCGGCATTTGTCACAAATCCACGGGGAAAAAAATGTTTCAATTGACTGCCATGATTGAGTCATTGGATGCCAAGAACAAAAGAAAATACCGCTGAAGCTAAATTACCCTCTAAAGGACTGAAGGCTAGAAAGGATACATATGATACTAATCGGTGAGAAAGAGGAACTTTGGAGGGACCAAGTGACATATTGTGAAATGTGCTTAGTTGCTTTGCTGTCACAATGTTCCATAGTTCTGATTGGTTGTTTTATTGATTGTTTCACCAATTATGTACATCTGAGATGACGTCTAGTTAGCTGGCTCCATTTGAAGGTGACATCCACTTCATGCGCCTTTACATTTACATCGAGTACTAAAATGTGTTTGAATCTCAATAGCACATTATGATCGGACTTGTCAACAAGGCAAGACATGGCTCACTTTAAATGGTACGATGTGCAGTTTTTGCTAGGATTAATGAAGCTAGCTAGAGGAACTGGTGACCTTTTGGGGTTGTTATATTAATTGGAAGGATCACACTGTACAGATTGCAGTTACAGTGCCTTGAAAAGTATTTGCCCCCTTTTCAAATTGTATTTTTTTTCTTTTTTATATTTCCCTCACTTTAATATTTAAATTTGTTTAATGGTCTTAAACATTTGACAAAGAAAACCAAAGTAAACACAAAATGCTGTTTTTAAATGATGATTTTTATGTTTTAACGGGAAAAAAACTATCCAAACCTACCTGGCCCTATGTGAAAAAGTCATTGCCTCCCTTGGTAAATTATGAATTAACTGCGGCTAATCGCAGTTTTTGGAAAGCTGAGTTCAATTTCACTGACCACACCCATTACCTGCAGACTGGTTCAATCAAGAAATCACATAAATAGAACCTGTCTGACAAAATGAAGTCGACCAAAAGATCTCAAAAAGCAGCAACAAAATGCTGCAATCCAAAGAAATTCAAGAACAGATGAGAGAAAAAGTAACTGACACCTATCAGTCTGAAAATTGTTACAAAGCCATTTCTAAAGCTTTAGGACTCCAGAGAACCACGGTGAGAGTCATTATCCACCAATGGAGAAAACATGGAACAGTGGTGAACCTTCCCAGGAGCCGACCAAAATGACCCCAAGAGCACAGCGATGACTCATCCAGGAGGTCACAAAGGAACCCAGGACAACATCTGAAGAACTGCAGGCCTCCCTTGCCTCAGTTAAGGTCAGTGTTCATGACTCAACAATAAGGAAGAGATCATGCAAAAATGGCCCCCATGGCAGAGTTCCAAGACCAAAACCACTGCTGACCAAGAAGAACATAAAGGCTTGTCTTATTTTTGAAAACAAATATCTGAATGATCCCCAAGACTTTTGGGAGAATATTCCATGAACTGACGAGACGAAAGTTGAACTTGTGTGTGTCTCGTTACATCTGGCGTAAAAGTAACACAGCACTTCAGAAAAAGAACATCATAGCAACAGCCAGACATGGTGGTAGTGTGATGGTCTGGGGCTGCTCTGCTGCTTCAGCACCTGGATGACTTGCTGTGATTGATGGAACCATGAATTCTGCTCTCTACCATAAAATCATGAAGGAGAATGTTCGGCCATCAGTTCCTGACCTCAAGCTGAATCGCACTTAGGTTCTGCAGCAGGGCAACACAACACACCAGCAAGTCAACTTCTAAATGGCTTTAAATAAAACACAAAATGAAGGTTTTGAAGTGGCCTAGTCAAAGTCCGGATTTGAATTCAATTGAAATGCTGTAGCATGACCTTAAAAAGGCCGTTCATGCTCAAAAACTCTCAAGTGTTGCTGAATTAAAATAATTCTGCAAAGAAGAGTGGGCTAACATATCTCCACAGAGATGTGGAAGACTCATCGTCAGTTATAGTAAACGGCTTCAGTTGTTGCTGCTGAGGGTGGTTCAACCAGTAATTAAGTTCAGGGGGCAATTACTTTTTCACACAGGGCCAGGTAGCTTTTAATNCTGGCCCTATGTGAAAAAGTCATTGCCTCCCTTGGTAAATTATGAATTAACTGCGGCTAATCGCAGTTTTTGGAAAGCTGAGTTCAATTTCACTGACCACACCCATTACCTGCAGACTGGTTCAATCAAGAAATCACATAAATAGAACCTGTCTGACAAAATGAAGTCGACCAAAAGATCTCAAAAAGCTGCAACAAAATGCTGTGATCCAAAGAAATTCAAGAACAGATGAGAGATGAAGTGACATCTATCAGTCTGAAAATGGTTAAAAAGCCATCTCTAAAGCTTTAGGACTCCAGAGAACCACGGTGAGAGCCATTATCCACAAATGGAGAAAACATGGAACAGTGGTGAACCTTCCCAGGAGTGACCGGCCGACCAAAATGACCCCCAGAGCACAGCGACGACTCATCCAGGAGGTCACAAAGGAACCCAGGATAACGTCTAAAGAACTGCAGGCCTCCCTTGCCTCAGTTAAGGTCAGTGTTCATGATTCAACAATAAGGAAGAGATCGTGCAAAAATGGCATCCGCAGCAGAGTCCCAAGACCAAAACCACTGCTGACCAATAAGAACATAAAGGCTCGTCTTATTTTTGAAAACAAATATCTGAATGATCCCCAAGACTTTTAGGAGAATATTCTATGGACTGACAAGATGAAAGTTGAACTTGTGTGTGTCTCGTTACATCTGGCGTAAAAGTAACACAGCACTTCAGAAAAAGAACATCATACCAACAGTCAGACATGGTGCTGGTCGTGTGATGGTCTGGGGCTGCTCTGCTGCTTCAGCACCTGGATGACTTGCTGTGATTGATGGAACCATGAATTCTGCTCTCTACCAGAAAATCATGAAGGAGAGTGTTCGGCCATCAGTTCCTGACCTCAAGCTGAATCGCACTTAGGTTCTGCAGCAGGGCAACACAACACACCAGCAAGTCAACTTCTGAATGGCTTTAAATAAAACACAAAATGAAGGTTTTGAAGTGGCCTAGTCAAAGTCTGGATTTGAATTCAAATGAAATGCTGTAGCATGACCTTAAAAAGGCCGTTCGTGCTCAAAAACTCTCAAGTGTTGCTGAATTAAAATAATTCTGCAAAGAAGAGTGGGCTAACATATCTCCACAGAGATGTGGAAGACTCATCGTCAGTTATAGTAAACAGCTTCAGTTGTTGCTGCTGAGGGTGGTTCAACCAGTAATTAAGTTCAGGGGGCAATTACTTTTTCACACAGGGCCAGGTAGCTTTTAATAGGTTTTTTTTTTTTTCGTTTTTTTACTTTTTCCTGAATAAATACAATTATCATTTAAAAACTGAATTTTGTGTTTACTTTGGTTATCTTGTCTGATATGTACATTTTATTGATGATCCTAAACATTATGGGAAAATCACAATGGAAACCTTTAACTATTAAAATGCTTTAAAAAAAAAAAAAGAAGATAAAAACATAGCATGCTGTGTGCAAGACTTTGGGAAAACTAGCATTTTTGCATTTGTGTGGATTAAACTTTAGAATTACTGACAGGTAGAGGTGAAAGAAGCAGTCAGATCCTTCACTAGCAAAAGTGAAAATAAAGTCATGTGTTCATTATTGTACTCAAGTAAAGGTACATAAGTATTAATAGATTGCACTTAAAGTACTACATTGTTACAGTAAATTGGTTGTATTTCCATTTCCTGACAAGACAGTTATATACCAATCATCCAAAGAAACACAATATGAATCAGCCAACAACTAATATACAATCACTTAAGTAAATGAATAAATACAATTGCAATGAATAAACAATGGCAACCACGAATGCGTTTTAGATACTGTGCTTCGAAATAATAGCTGTGTGTGTAAAATTTCTAATGAAATGTCAATTGAATATAAGAGGAAGAAAAAAAAAATAATGCTACAGGCTTCCCCCCCTCATCTGCCAGGGTAATTAACTGTTCAATGCTCGCTAATTGATTAACTATTAAATTGCTTCACATATATGAATAGCCTACTCAGTGTGTGTGCTCTATTCTGTATTACAGGCTTACTGGGATGACTGGCACCACGGTAAAACTGGATATGAATGTCTAATAGCTTGCTGAGGCAATATTAGTTAGAAATATCCTGCTGCAAAGCTCAGTATATAAATATGTGCCATATTTTAAATGAGTGTTCATACGATATTAATTGTAGGTAAAATGTTAATGGAAAAAAGTATCCAGTGACGAGCTGCCATGTGAATGCAATACTTCCCCCGGCACATAAAATAGAAAGATTTTGCCTTGAGCTAACGAGTCCTTCCCATTTCCAATCTTGATGCTAAGCTATCTGGCTAACTGCCAGCTTCATATTGAACAGCCAATGAGTAAATAAATAAATATACACAGACATTTCCCCCAAAACGTCCAGCAACTTTAAAAATAGGGTGGTTGTAAATATTAATTTATTTATTTTTCCCACTTTTGAGAGAAGTCTCTGGAGGTGCCTTGTGTGCAGGAAGGTTGCCTGACCTGGAATGCAGCAGCGGTGTGTGCATGTCTACCTGCACGCTTGTTGTGGGCATGCGTTTGTGTGTGTTGTGTTGTGTGTTTTTGCAGAGAGAGCTCAGCGGAAGCAAGGCCATATGGAAACAGGGTAGAAGCTTTTTGCACCTCTTTGCACCTTCTGGTCTTTCCACTGTTTATACTGCTGTAGGGAGGATGGGGGGAAAGGGAAGAGGGCGGAGGGAGAAGCTATACCGAACAAGTAAAGAACTCTAAATGACTTTCTGAAGCATGCTGTGTGTAAGGACGCTGCAAGGACGTGTGAGATATCGGTGGGTGTGGTGGGGGAATCCACGCGCACAGAAGGGAAATAAACAAACCTTGATATACAGACCCATACAAAAGGCTCCCACAGTCCAACCACACGTTCATAAATAAATAATAAATCATAAATACATTGCTATGGCATTCTGACAAGAGGCTTTTAAAAAAAAATAAAATCCTAAAATGTTTTTTCTGAAATCCCGGCGACACGTAACTGTAACGCGGCGGTGTTGTGTAAACATCTTTTTGTTTCACACAGTGGATCCAGCATGCTAAACAGCCCTCCGCTAGTGTCTGACAACTTTCTAAATGAAGCTCATTATGTCCTCATTGATTTTTCATATTCCTTCTCACCGGTAAATACCCCCAAGGTGCTCCTCTTACACTCTGCCCTCCCGCCTGCCCGCCGCTCCACCCCACGTCTCTCTCTCTCTCTACAGTACCTGCGCTATCTATCCATCTATCCAGTCGCTCCGCCGGTTTTTATCAGCCGCTCCCTTAGCAGCGGCAAACAGCAGAACACTTAAGGGAGCCGAACGGTTTCCAATTAGCAAAACAAATACCTCCGCTCACTCTCACCCTGTCACATAGTGCCTCAGAGAGCCTGGGCGGCCATTACAGACAATTAGAATTTAATAAGCCCAATATGCTCACTGTACTAATGGAGAGGGAGGAAGGGAGGGCGAGCGGGGAGAGCGAGAGATGTGCCCTCATGGTCGCTCTCTCTCTCTCCCTCGGTTGCTATATATTTCTTATTGCTCTAAATCCTCATAGTTGTCCTGGCAGCTTGTTCTTATTTGAATAGTGTCAGGGCTTTCTGGGGGTAATCTCAGTCACTGTGCAGCGCTCCTTCACTCTCTCCTCCTGTCTCATCAGTATCATTTTCTCACTCTTTTTGCACCTCCTCCTTTCTTCTCCTGCCCTCTCTTCCACCTCACACCTATTTCTTTCCATTCCACCCATCTCGCTGTTCCTATTCATTCAATTATTCCATCCTCTCATTCTCTGCCGCTTCTTTGCTCAACCTCCATTCTTTTAACCCTCATTTCTCACCTGTCTTGTCTTGCTCCCTTCAAGTCTGGCTTTGTTGCTCTTGAAGATGTTTTTTTTTTTTTCTATTTCATACTTTTTATTCATTTTACCCCTATCTCCGCTCTCATTTCACCCCAACTCTTTCTTTTTCCGGCCAGTTCTTTCCTCTTTCTGCTACGCTCTCACCTCTTTTTCATTCTCGCTTTCATCCTCCCTCCACGCTCAACCTACTGTATCGCTGCTCGGTCTCTGTGTCTCCTCTCAGTCTCCCTTCTCTGTTTCATCTGTGTAGTAAGGCCTTATGAAATGAGGTGATACAAATGGCATTTTATGGGGTTGTGCAGCACAACCAGGCCGAACACGGCAGGCAATCATAAAAGCCATTGTCTGCTGCGCATGCCACTTTTAATGTGTTCCATTTGATTTAATGCAAGTGATAGTTGAGGCAGGGAAAGGAGGCGAGGCCTCGGAGGTGAGAGCGAGAGAGAGAGGGAGACCTAAGAATGGAGATAAAGGGGATAAAGAGATGGGGTTGGAGAGGAAAAGAGGGGAAGGAGAGAGTAAAAGACCGAGAGGAGAGAGCGGTATCTAGGTCGTAACTAGAGTCCTCACTTCTGGGTTGAAATAATAAGGGACAGCCGGGCTGATATCTAATTTCTCGGGAAGAAATGCCATTTAGAGTGAGAATGAAAATGGAATACATGCAGGAGAGCGAGCTGAGGTAGAAAGAGAGACGTACAGACGGGGGGGAAAGTGAAATATTAAAAAATAAATGCAATATCCAATGCACAAAGTGATTACATTGCCAGAGGGTGGCAGAGGTGTGAGGATTCTGATGGCTTTTTTTTTTTTGCACTTGTAAAGCCATTCATTTAAAAGAACAGGCGTATTTACATCCAGATGGGAACCTTGTAGGTATTACCTATACCACTGTCCCTCCCCCCCCTCACCCTCACCCCAATCTGGGAGAGATATGTGACAGGGGTAATTGCATAAATCCGTCGTTAGTGTACAAGATTGGATGCATGATTCAAATTTCAGCCACTTTTATTTTTCAAAGTCCATTTCTGTCAGCGTGCTCGGAGGGGGCAGTGTGCAGAGGCGCTGCTGTTAGCAGTAGATTGTACTCTACCTCAGCAGTTCAATTACATTCGCTTGGATGAATAGCAAAGACTGATGAGTTCAACTAAACATGCTGTGTATGGCAATCGCACAAAGATAAAAATGAGCCTGATAAAACTTCTGTGCTTAATATAGAGTCCTGAACAATGCAGCGGGCTCATTTGACTAGTCTAAATAAATAGGTTTTGTAAGCCGGGCACACACAAGATCCACATGCACAAACACACCAAAACCTTGATTTTTACTGTTCTTTCTTGTTTCTTCAGCTTTTGTCTTCTTCTCTTCCCATTATTGTTATCAATGCCATCACCCACCGCTGATGACACTGATGATGTGTTCATGCTCTGAAGTCTTATAATTTGTTGTCATACACATTATTCATACCTGACATTTCAATTGCTTTGTGTTGAGATTGTATTCAGATGGGATTCATTCACACTATATTTGTGTTTGTTATCAAAGTTCTTTAGAAGCGGTGGAACTAATTTTCCGTCACAATGTGAAAAACAAAAGGCAGAGGGAGCACTGCCCATTTCAATGACTGTACAAATCGGGTTTTTATCAATACAAAAATCTCAAAGTCCCAATTATAAAACTCCCTGTAATCAAAAAAGAAGTTACATTTTCTGTCAAAGCTATTTGTTTTTTCAATAAAATGGCTCCTATGACAAATACATATGTGTTACATTATAGGAGTATGGCACTGATGTGTGTAGAATTGGTGTTTTATAATCATATACTTAGAGTAGCTTAGAGTGACATACACCATTCAGCCAGACTGACGGGTGAAGCAAATAACATTGATTATCTTGTTATAATGCAATGCTCTGCTGGGAAACCTCAGATTGTGGCATTCATGTGGAAGTTACTTTGACATGTACCACCCACCTAAACATTATTCCACATCAAGGACACTACCTAAACGGAAACAGCAATCCCCGGCATCACAAAGAGCCCTGCCACTTTTTAAAAACCGCTCAGAACCAGGCTAAGAAATATGACAAAAGAGCCCAAGGTGCTGATTCAGACACCAAACTCCCCAGATTTCCAATCAGATAAAGCGTCACTGGGATCCGCCGAAACAAGCCCGATCCACGCAGACCCAACCCCGCAGCCCACATGCCCCCAAAGCATCTATCGCTTAATGTCCCAGTGCCGGAAACCACAGGACACCCCACGGTGGTCCCCTATCCATGTCCCAACAAGTTAGAGCTGTTTCAGCAGCACAAAGGGGACCTATGCAATATAAGGCAGATGGTTTTAGTGATGTGTCTGATTCATTGTATATATAAAGTATAGCTGCTCATTACTGCAAAGTTTGTACTCCGGCGACCCCAGCCAAACCCATTATCTGTAAAATCATCACATTTGCCAAACCAACGTGCTCACCCTCAACCTTGTAATCTTTCCTATTATAAAGCTGATATGAATAGTAATACACATACATGTTACATCTACAGCCTGTTTCTTATCAAAATATGTCTTTATACCAAACAAAATGTCACAGATTATTTTATGCTGACCTAAAGAGAATCCTGATTTTTCCTCTCCTGATTGAAAAAGTATCGAGCTCCGGCTTGGAAACTCATAAACTACGTCACCCAACGGCAGCTTCTTTGACCTCACTAAATGTGGCAGAATTAAACATTGTTTGGGCTATGCTAGTAAATGACAGGCTATCTCAATGTTGTGGATGTTCAGTGTACGGTGGTTTCCAGCTGAATCCCAAGAGTTACAAGATAGTTTTGCTAAATCTTGTGAAATATTGAGCAATTATTAAGCAACTACTGCTACTGATTGTAGCTTTTACATGAAGTGTAATGTTTCCCAGTGAAATGTAGAGCAATACTAGCATGATGCAGCATAATATGCCACCGTTTGTTCCAACTGCAACCACCAACTCTGCCTTTCACATGCATTTACCCCTGAATTGGTCTCATGTGGTCGGTGCTGTAGACTTGCGGGCCCGGTTTTGTCAAGTATAATTACTTTCACTGTCAATCTTGGCTATTTTCACCATCACAGTATGTTTGATACAATGGTAAAGCTTGATGTGGTTATGGGGAACCACATCCCATGTTCTATTGTCTACATCCGTCAAGGTTACTGTTATTTTAATTCTATTCTGGTTCACTTCGACCTGCCTTCCCCATCTATTACAGTTAAGGCTCCAAATCATCAGGACTGGAAAGGTCATAAATTATGCATACATTTGTCCTGTAATGCTACTTGTCAAACAGCTGCAGGCTAGTGGTTGATCTGGTTTGGCTGGTGTAACCACAGCGATCGTTGCTTTTGGCCAGCCCTTGTCTCTCAGCCTAATAGTTATATACACTCTGAGAGCAGCCGTGTGATTGTCAATGAGTACTTTAGCTTCCAAGCACCATGGGATAATTAGCTTGCTCTTCCCTGCCTGTCAGACTTGGCAGGTTGACTAGTTTCTTTCTCTCACTTTATTATATATATATATATATATATATTTACCATATTAGTGTGTGTGCAGCTATAAAAAGCATATTCTGAAGAGTTTTTTGTCAGAGCTTTTAAATGTAGAATGATGCACAAATATGATGACTGTTGTAATATTGCAGATTTAATCTATCATGTGCATTTTTGATAGGGGTGATTCTATTTCTTGGACTCAAGCGTACTAGAGGGAAACCCAGCTCATCTCATAACTTAGGGGTTTACGGTCATATTAGATAATTCTGCATCTCAAAGTGTGCATCCATCCAATGGCATTTTTTTAGAGATGGACATTTGACTTGTACCCAGCACATTTCCATCAATTTTCACTAATTTACAAGAATAACTACTCAGAACAGCTGTATAAGAGTGCTTGAGTTAAAAATTGGAATTAGGGATTTCAAAAAGTGTTTACCAGACAGTGTGGGTCTACTGAAAGAAGATAGTGTGTGACCTGTGGGAAGATTACTGTGTTTTTAGAGCTTCACCCATAAAATGTCAAGATATCTTGGCCTTGGATTGCGTATACCTTTTCTTTGAAACCTGTCTTTTGTTCAACTTTGCAAAAGTGCAAGTCTGAATCGCTGAAGAAGCACTTTAAGAAGTGTGAGCAGACATACAAGACTGAGGTGTGCAGAGATAAAAAAGAAAAAAAACCTTTTGGATTTCCTATCTTCTAGACACTATGCCTCCGAAGTTGTCCCTCAGTGTATGAGTGGTAAAACAGAACTGTCTCACTGGCTAAACTCTTTAAATTTACTACCTTTACCTTGCCTCACCTTTGATGCATGTCTCGGAAGTAAGCCCAAGTAATTTGGTGTCATAGAAATAGCCTGGCAGAGACAGAGAAGTATCTGAATGATTTAGTCTGTGGTGAAATAACAGTTCTGCATTCAAAGATCGTCTTAGCTGCTGATGTAAGCTATTTTTCCCTCTCGCTCACCCCTCCCTCCCATTTAATCACTGGATGTAAATCAAACAGAGAAAGAAAGCACTAATTTAAACCTGCTTGAAGAGTTTGGGTCCCTATGGGGACTTAATAAGGTGGAATGTCTTGCTGTGATGAGAGTGTAAAAGCGGATTAATTCCTTTTTTAAAAGATTGTGACATAAAAACCTAAACTTGCAGGCAGATGATTAATAGAGTAGGAAATAAGGGAGTGCTGTTTATTAGCAATAGATGTGCTCCGCAGGCTCCAGAAAACCAGAGAGTTAAGCCAACACGCAGATACAGCGCACACACACATCACAGTATTACCATCCCGCAGGCGCGACCTCACCCAGGTGTTTGTCAACAAGCTGTATATCTCTGTCACTAGGATTATAATTTCTGGACGCCTAACTGGATTGATTCATAGAGATGGTGTTTTCTAATTATGCTTAAGGCCATATTTTTTCACTGCTCTTCTGATTGAATTGAACTTGTTTGGCAACCCTAAAGTGCTTGTAGGCCAATGTTTAGACAGAAATGGCCTTCGTACTCGTGTTGTTTTCCAAATGAGAAGACGGGATTCTCAAGGCCATTTGCCACATAAATTAATCTACCTAACAATGAAAAGTTGTTTTGTTTTTAAATGAATTAATACCGCTTAATCTTCCTCCTCAGTCCAGACATCAGTTGCAATAAATGAGGGAGGGGGAAAAAATCTGATCTATGAGCCCAGATACTGACCGTATCAGGCAGATTGGGTATTAGCCAGAAGTGACTGAGGCTACAGTCACGCGAATGTGTTTTTATTTTAATACTTCTGCTGCATTTACATCTAGCGTCCACACTACTCCAGAGATTGAGGGCCCCTAAAATGAAGACTTGTACACACTGTGCTGACCCTATTTCAGTTTCAAAACTCTGGGGTTGCATTTTAGACTGAAAGGGGCAGAAACTTTCTGCAGACACACATTTTCATTTTCTGATTGGGTCTTACTGTCACTACATTGGTTTCCTGACTCATCACGTGACTGTTTTCCACAAGAAAACAAAGACATAATACCCAACTATCAGTGGTTAAGTTAATATAGGTTATACAAATGCAGGCTCTGCTGACCTCGTTCGTGCTTGTAGCTGTTGTGCTGTTATAATAATCTTTTTTCCACCGCTGTTCTTCTGCCATATTATTACATATCACATATTATTAACGTAGCTAAGCTACCAACTCTCTGTTTGACATTCATATGGCGTCTGCCTGCACAAGGTACATGGATTGCGATATGCCTTTTCAGGGATAAAAATATGCATCAATATGATCACTAAATAGGATAATTCTCCTTTAAATATAATATATATATATATTCGGCCTTGCTCACTTTGTAGAAGTTTCAAACTGATTTACCTCAGTTTCACCCCTATCTGTAGAGAAATCAGGTCTGGCACATTGGTCTAAATCAATGTTTGGCCAAGATTATTTGATAATGTGAGGAGTTTACAGATCCCGTTTTAAAAATCCCAAACTACCGGCAGATGTACTGGAGTGACCCTGATTAATAACAAACATATTTGATATAATATATTTGAGCTGACAAGGAAAATTCCGGATGGTACCGAACACTGAACTGTTACAGAGCAACACCAAACTCCCCCCGTACGTAGCTAGACATGTTAAAATCTCAAATCCAGCTCTCACTTAAGAATAGGCAACCTGTGCCAACCACATCCACTTTACCATTTCCTCATCCTTGCTCATTTAGCTTTTGCTTTTGTGTTTTTAAAACTACAACATATTATCTATGTCACAGTCTACATTTTGTTTCCATCTGCTCCCCTATAGGCTTGTATGAGGTGGTCCACGGCTCCCTGATTGCTCCCTCTGGCAAGATAATCTTAATAATACTTTGTAATGTGTGAAACAGCAGCATTTTAAAATCTTGGAGTGTGGGTGTAGATTGGAGAGAACATCTGTGAAGTTGTTTTTTTTTTTTATGTGTGTTCTGCAATTTGATTTTGAAATTTGTTAGGATTCTCAAACTCATGTGGCGTGATCCTGACTTTAGTGTGGATGTTTCCTAATTCAACTGAAATATTATTCTCTGTTCAGTTCCATTCATCACAAAACTCTTTGAAAGGTCTGTATTTTATACAGAGTATTTGTGATTTTGACTCAAAAGCACGAATGTCGGCCTCATGGTAGCAATAGAGAAAACACCTTTCGGGGACCATGACTGTCTGTAGAAAATCCCATAACAATCCATTCGACTGTTGTTCAAATATTAAAGTCAGAACTAAAATGTTGGTCCGACCTCAATGGCCACCCCTATAGCCATGCCTCTCACAGCTACAACTTTCACTAAGATTGATTCATTGTAATAACACAATTTCAAACAAACCAAGTACAATAAAGAATTAAAACTTGCCTAAGCCTAAAATGCTCTGCTCGACTTATTTGAATGCACATTTCCAACTATAACTGTGACAAAGCCAGCTCAGATGCATTCAGCTCTCTCCCTATGCGACTGGAGCTGAACTTGCCCCCAGAGGCCATCACACTGATTCTGCCATAAGTTAAAGTCTGATGTGCCCTTCTTAGCTTCTCCACTGTCCCCTTCTGTAGAGAAAATACTCGCCATGAGCATCCACCCCCCCGAGAGGCAAAAAGTAAAGCCTGACAGCCACCTCAGCAGAACTTCAGAGTTTGTCGAAAGTTGGACATAGCTTCTGAAGTTAGCTTTTAGGGGGGTTTATGCATTTTTTAAACAGCGTGATTGCTCGGCTTTATTAAAAAGAAGAAAGAAAGAAAGAAAGAATTGATTGAAAATACCAGTTCTGAATTTTTTTGGTCACTTAGTCTCATCAAATGGATAAACGAGCTACTGATTTTGCTGTTGCATCCTAAACGTCATACTTATTCATTCCTTCTCATGGAAGTGAATCAGCATCCGTGTCTGTGATCTACAGTCGCCCAAAAACATGAACAGCTACATCAAACAACGATCTCATATGCATAAAATTTACACTATTCGCATTCTTCAAAGCAAGAATATCAACATTATTGAATTATTCGCTATGATCACTGTTTACAAAGCCGGCAGAAGATGACGGTGGCTTATGCTCGTGTGCGACGTGGATGAAGAAAAGGAGTGATGCGTTAGGAGGGGATAAACAAGCTTTTTCTTGGAGAGAAAGTGAGAAAACAAACTAGAGGTAAGAGAAGAGAAGTTATCAGAGGAGACAGAGAGATGCTTTTACTCACTGCAGAAATGCAGCAGCAGCAGCAGCACCCCGCTCTTACACCATCCCTGTAATCATTTCTAACATATTAAATTTGGATTAACAACAATAGCTGAATTACAATACTAGCTGGCAAGGAAATTATTTTCACCTCACTAATGAAATTCATGAAATAATGCCTGCCGTGATTCCCACCTCAAGGTAGACACACTCCCTTTCACACAAACACATGCATGTGCGTACGAGCCCAAAGGGGTTGATTAGGGAGTAATAATGGGGGTGCAGTTGTGTCATTCATCACTGTATGAAAGCAGAGATGTGTTGCATTGTTTACTTGCAGTGTCTATGATTAAATATGGAAACGCAGTGGTAGCTCCTTGGGTGTAAACACACTACATATGAGGATTCTGCATGTTTAGGTTCGATGGTAGCACGTGTGCATAACTAAGTAAGCCCACAAGGGAGCCACTACAATGACATGCTGTTACCAGGAGAGAAACATTTAACACATGAAGTAAAGGGCTCCTGGGTGAGGCTTATTAAGGTTACAGTTAGTTACTACAGCAACAGAGGCAGAAGCGAGGGCTAATGTGTGTGTGTGTGTGTGTGTGAGCATTCAGATGTACACGCAAAGAGACGTATCAAGAATTCAAATCCTTTTAACACGAGGCACTCACGCATAATCCACATTAAATCATATATATTCATACAAATGTAATAAAATTTAATTGAGTGAGTCCACAGTGGCGTCTCTCTCCCCCCTCCCTCCGAGAAGAGCCGTCGCTTGGCTACCCCATACTGTGATGTGCTGAATTATTTCATGAATCGCCGGCTTCTCCGCAGAGCAGAGCATTCACTGTAATGTTGTGAAATGTTAAGACACCTCTCCCCTGTGCTCTTTTTTTTTCCTCCAGTCTCACTAAGGCCTTTTAAGCCAACGGCGTGATTGAATGAGACAGAGTGTCCGGACATATGTGCCCGCATGTGCGGTCATGGAATATGTAGGTATGCATATTTATCAGATTACATTTTTTGTGGCGGGAATGAGCGTGTTTATATGCAGATGCGTGTTCGTGTCCACTGTGTGTGACCTTATAAGCGTATGTGTGTGTGTACGTGACGGCGATCCCTGTGCATTCGCCAGCCAGCTCCAGTCACGGTCAATTGAGAGGGACTCTCCCTGATGCCGGTACCCCAACAGAAGAAACCTAAATCAGGCTGACATGCTCCTGGCACACCCTGTACCAGCACCAAATTGTTCCTGACAGTATCAAATGCATCCCATTGGGTGTTCGACAGTAGTCCAGTTTCCCTGACCTCTTCCTCTAGTGGAAAGTGTAGGGCACAGAGACAGATTATGTTGGAAAGAGAAAGAATTATTCTTGAAATGGGCTTGCTTCAAAGTGTGATTATTTCGTTGTTCAACCTGTCAAAAATGAGACAACGGTAATTGCTGCTTGACTCAAATGAACCAAAATGAACCACATTTGAAGGACATGAGTGTGGAAGTGGAAAGAAAAGGGCTGTAAATAGTGGCTGTGGAGAAACAACAACTTAATAAAGTCAGAGGTTCAGATCTAAAACTGGAGGTCTACCTTTGTGTGCACACTCAAGGAAATTGTGGCAGTGTGGGTTCTTTTTGTTGTATCAGGACATTTTAGTAGGGGCATCCAAGTCAATCAATGTTGAAAACTCGTTTGAAGTATTTCTGCTTGCAGCGACTCCTCAGTCCTTCTGATTCGTTTTGCCTGCTTTAGTCCAAAAGAGGTCTGACTTTTTGTCTGTCTCTGGAAGGTTACTCTTTGAAACATGTAAGGGAAGCACGAAAAGACACAAAATAATTCATTAAAAATATCGGCAATGTTGAATTAAAATGTTTGTTGACTGTCGCATGAGCTATAGAAGCTCTTTGGAAGCAGATTTTTTGAAAAGAGACACAAAGTTCTGAGTGCACTTAAAATATTATTCCTTAACTCTAATAAAGACAGCAGCAATGTGTCAGCTAAAAATGTTTCTGATTGCAAATGAACTTCAATAAATGTGCAATTCAGTGCAATAACATTATCTTGCTCGTCTGCATCATGGTGAACAGGGAACGAAACCGGCTGGTCATTTCGGTGTAGGTCTATCAAAACAGTGGTGAGTCAATTTGTGAAATCAAACTTAGAAATTAATAGCGTATTGAAAATTAATAGAAATACTGACTTCATGTGTTGAAAGGACATTAAGTGAGGCTGTCATATCTGAGCGCTTACCACACTTCCCCAACAACTCGCCTCCTTAGCAGCTGTTCCACATGCAAGCTGAATGCTTTTTAGTCAACGTGCCGACTTAAGTGACGGTTAATTAAATACCGGTCACGTCAGTGAAGTGAAAAAGGCACATGAGCTGACATATGACACATGGTGCACCATTAGCCTACAGTCTGACAGAAGCCCCTGACCCTCAATTAATGTGCACATTATGTGTGGGTAAGCAGGTAAATGTCATTATGGTGACGAGAAGGTCAGAGATTCAGTTCCAGGACGGATCAAACCAGAATGCTGAAATCAGTCATCAGTTATACACTGTCTCTCCAAAATAAATGCTTGACTAGATGCATATCCATCCATATTTTCCTAATGCTTATCGCACGCTTTAATGCTCAGTGACTAGAAAATAGCAAGTGATACTGCTAGGGGCAAATGCAGCTGTTCATTAGAAATCCTTCAGTGTAGGAGCCTGTGCATTCATCTCCGGCTGTTTGCAAATTGCGTTTGTTATTATAAGCCTAAACTTGACTTTGATTGTTCCCCCTTACTTTCTACCCATGGTGCTCTGCTTTCACACTTGTTTACTATTGTTGTAATTTGTGCTACGGTTTGCATAGAGTCCTAAGTGCAGCTGTTTAATGCAGATGCCAGAGAAGAAATGAGCGTCCTTTTGGATGAATGTGTGGAAAATGGAGACTGTTGTATCTCCTCAAGGGACATGCAGTCACAAATGTTGAACCTGTGAGACTATAGACACTGTCTGTTGGACATACTCTGAACCTGCCTGCAGTTTGATTGAAATTGATCAGTTTTGTTGGCTCCAATAAGAACTACACACTGTGTGCCATTGGAGGTCATTTTGCATGACCTCCACTGCAAAGTTCAAGAAAAACTAGTGGTTTTTTAATATTTAAAAAGTAGAGCAAGCAGTGGCTGATATGTAATGCCCATATAATGTTGCAAATTATAAAATACAACAATTTAACAAATGAGACACAATGGTGTGTAACTTGCATGAATGTTTTTTTTGGCCTTTGTTCCTTTATTGATAGTGCAGTGAAAGAGCGAGACAGGAAAGTGGGGGAGAAGAATGGGGGGAGGACGTGTGGGAAAGGGCCATGAGCGGGATTCGAACTCATGACCTCCACAGCGGGACTGTAGCCCCGTACATGGGACGCCAGCTCAACCAGGTGAGCTATAGCAGCGCCCCGCATGAATGTATTTAACACTGTTACTGTCTTTGTATAACGTGGACTGTTCACAAACCAGCTGCTGCAGCCCTACGCTGCTCTCATGCTCGATGTCGTCAGTTTCATTGATTATAGTGCGCATGTAAGTGGTGCATGTACTGCTAAAATCAGAGGGTTGTACTAAGAAGCAAGATTTGGGGCTAGCAAGGTAACTTCAAGTTTAACTCTGTACTCATTACTAGGAGAGTGGTTGACTTCTTACCAGGGTACATCACTGTAGTAACTTATGCTGAACACCTAACCAGCTTCGGAGCAGCTTTTGTTTTGTCATAACAGATCAAATTGTATTATTAAAATCATCTGCTGACCAATACATTCCCTTGGAAAATGAAATCCCCATTCCTGAAGATCCCATTGAGCTCTGTACACACATATTTACAGCCATAAGCGATTTAAAGAAATAAAAACGTTAAGTTTCACATTGCTATGTTGGGGCAAAAATGAACAACTCTAAATGAAAATGAATCTTTTTTCACAATATCTCTGTAGCGCATGTGTACTGCGAGTGTAGCCAATAAAAGAGATACATTCTGTGGCACATTTGCTCCATAAACTTCCTGCATGCATTGCCAATGTCACCACAATAGTATTGTACAAGTACATCTGCATCTGTCCACAGGTGATCAACTCAATAAATGCCCACAAGTAATCAAAACCAAACTATTTAAAAGAAAATGAAAAAATGAAGTTTCACTGCATACACCAACTGAATTTCCAACTGCTGCTACATACCTACTACAGATGTACATTCACTCATATATCTGAGCTCAATCTAACAACACTAAATCTCTCAGTTTGTGACATATGCTTGTTCTACTCAAGCACCTGTTTTGTGGTTCCCCACTAATTTAAGTCTTAGCATACACCTAGAAAAGACTTCTGCTTCTGCTTCTCCTTCTCTCCTGCTCAACGTGCCACATGTCTTGTTTCTCCTCTGCCTCCAATGGGGATAATGGTACCTGAAATAAACGTGATGTAGAGTGCTGACAGCATTGAAGTCGAGGCTTACTAAATTAGAAGCATGGCTCCGCATCACGGAAAACAACCCATTAACTGTGTTAACGAGTCAGGTCCCAGTAGTAGGTGACTCTACGTAACCTCTGTTATTGTCCAGTTATTTCAAAATGGCACTTAATCGAATTGATTAATTGGTCTATCCGTTCTTCTACCCACTTTATCCTGTAGGGGGGAGGCTGAGGCCTATCCTAGCCAACAATGGTACACCCCAGACAGGTTGCTAGTCCATCACAGGGCTAATACGAAGAAACAGACAGCTATGCAGGCTCATACTTACACCTACAGCCAATTTAAAATCCTCAATTAAGCTACCATGTATGTCTTTGGACTGGAAAAGCCATACACTAATGAACTAAGAATATGGATTACGTGTTTCTTTTTTTCATACAGAAATATAATTTGTTAATAGGGATGCCCCCTTAAATTGAATCCTTGTTTGAACTGTTTTGTGTTGTGATCATGATATACACACAGATCAGGCATGCATACTACACAAACATACATAAAGCAAAAACACACTCACCACTGGAAACAACTTGGGATTCGGTGGCTTGCTTATCACCTGAATCTGCAGCTCCTCTCAGCTTCACAGCGCTTTGTAGCAAGATTCAGCTCATTGTTAAGCTGTCTGACCCGCAACTTCACAGTTTTGGCTCACTCCCCCAATCTCATAGCGTCATTATCTGCAGCTGTTTTCAGTGAAAAGGCTCTTAAAATCCACTACTGGCTTCCTGCTCTGCACAAACAATGGATGCAAAAAAACTTGCTGCTGAACACAGCAGAGTGCTTAGCAGCTGAAGACATTTCTCCTGGGATTCGGTAGAGACCAAAACAGAGATATGAGAAAGCAAATTATATGCATCAGCTGGCCAGGAATGCAACCTCAAATGATTGAGAACGTTGCTCTGTGATTGTTAAAACTGCAAATAAGCTCTGTTCGCCATGTCAACTTTAAATGAGTTGCTTCCTGCTGCCCCCAAATGGCCATAATGATCGCTTTATTGGTGTGAAGCGGTTGCATTAATGACACAAAATCATAATAATATATCACAAAACAGTGTGTTGTTGCATTGTGTTGTTGTTTTATGTGCATCATTACCTGATTTGTATATTCCAGTGTGCTAGCAATGTGATATATTATGTGAGCACCAAAAGAAGAAAAGAGACTCAGCTGAGTTTAGTTTTAATTTAGGTACTTGCAGTAAATATACACAAAGCTATTCCAAAGTTAATACTAAAGTTTTAAGACTTCATCCAGCAGCAGAAGAGTAAGTAGGCAATATATTCAATGTGAGGCATCTAATATATAAAACTGTTACAGGCTTGGGAAAAAGAAAAAAAAACAAAATCTAAATATCTCACATTTTCACTTCAGAGCCTTGAAGATTGAAGAAGGTCCCCAGAAATAGCATCAATTTCTTTTGTGAAGTGATACATCAACCACCATCAATCTTGAACTACTGAATCCAGCACACAAACAAAGACAGATTTTCTCTTTCTGTCATATATACAGTCAACTAAACTTGTGGATCTTTACCTTCGGGCACTTTGGTCTGAGCTCTAATCCCCTTAGACAAGAAAGTCAAACTTAATTCTTTTTCTTCCCCCTCGCCCCCTCCAAAAAAAATGGTACGTCCTAAACCCAACCCTGAGATGATTATCTAAAGGTCAGCCTTCCCTCCTCTCATCCCTCCCTCCATCATCCCGACTTTTTCACCATTTAGTCCGGCGGCATAAAGAGCACGAGCCGGGCCTGAACACTGACTGAGTGCCTATCACGGCTGCCCATATCAGCCGTCGGCCTCGCAGAAACAAGGGTTCTTGCCCAAGAAATGAAGTATGGATTTCTAATTTAGGGGAATGGTTGGAGATGTGGGTCAAAGTTGCATTTATTTCGAGGCGCCTCAGCCCCATCATGCTTTCGATCACCCTTTAGTTGAGAAATACATATTGGGTTGAGCTTATAATGGATGATGGGGCCACTGATGGTCGCGTAGATGAGAGGTTTGCATTATGTATTAGCTTTATCCCATGAATGAGTAGCTGTGAAGATAATCACCGTCTGATGATTGTCATTTCTTTTGTTCCCAATGTGCCCTCTCAAAATGATTGTTACATAAACTGTACATTCGGTGTCTTTTGTGCAGCAGAGGATGGGAAAGAGAGAGGTGGAAAAGAAAGAGATGGAAAAAAAAACGAGAGGCAGACACCCAGAGAGAGAGACTATCAGTTACAGAGGGACAGTAGGTTGGAGATTTTTAGAGAAAACAATGCATGATTTTAAAAAACGAAAACTCAACGAGCGCCCACTCTAATTACAGACACAGCGAACAACCTGCTCGTCAAAGCGCACTGCGTTCTTTTTAATTTCACATTTCCAGTCCTGCCTTACACATTGCAGCTGCAGTGGTCATCCTCGACTGTCAGCCATTTCTCACCGTGGCACAGCCCAGGCAGACATGTGCGAGCTGCCTGAGAGGCGTTCTAACACCTGCCTTGTTCAGGAGCGGAGGTCAACCCCAAAGACCTTTCCGGTACTAAATTTAGCTCGCCGACATGTGCGAAAGTCTCCATCACCCTCTTGGTCATGCCAGAGCAGAGTGGCGACCCGCTAACAACAGCGAAGGTCAATTCTTTTAGCTGGTTTTTGTGAAGCTGCTGAGCATTATGTTGCCGGCATTCAAACTCATCTTAAATCAGCAATTTATCAGGCGTCGCAAGAGTCGGGCCCCGTTACCCTAGGTTTTGTTGTGCCGTTGTAAAACCAATGTCAGGGTCAGAGACAAATTGTTCATGAAGTGAAAAAAGGGCTGTAATGAAAAAGTAATACATCAGAAATTGCCGAGGCGCATTACCGCTGAAAGAGGGATGAACAAATAAACATCCTGCTGCATTTGGAGCCGCTGTGCTGCCTGTGAATTGACAGGTTAATAATCATTACAGCATGTAATAAAAAGACATTACCACTGCTTAATACAGTGCTTATGAAAACATTAAAGAACAATGCTTTTCTTTTTCCCCCCCTCGTTTTAAAAAAGGCAGGAAATACTGTACAAAACCACATCAAAAATGTGTTCTTGCAATGCTAAATATGTCGTTTGTTTAGCAAGTTCTTACATTGCCTTTGGTATGGTATTTTCAGTAATGTACATTTTATGATTTTTTTCTTTTTTTTTTTTTTATTCCCACCCAATGAAACTTTACACCCATAACGGAGGCAAACAGAAAGGGCATAAAGACAAGAGAGGACTCTTTTCCTATCTAACTGTCATACAAAAAGACTCTCACACACACACACACACACACACACACACACACACGCACGCACGCACGCACGCAGACACCTCCAAAACCCACAAAGGGAGACATTATCTTGAGGCGATGGATCATGTAAATGGCATTTTGTCTACATTATGAGAATGTGGAAGATGTTTTTCTGCATGACTGAGGCGCTTATCAAGTGGGACTGTCTGTACCACCAACTCAATATATTTCATCTTCAGAGATGAGAATGGGAGGCTGGAGTTTTTGTGTTTGTGTCTGAGCTGTGGGGTATGTGTGCGGTGTGGGAAATAAAATCACTTTTTCTAACCTTATTTGCCTCTGAACTCAAAAGGACGATACGGGCTCCAGCTAATACTGTCGTGCCAGGAAGTCGAAAGTACTTGAAAATAGCTTTTATTAATTTGGTCAGGCCAGTTGATTGACAATGAGAATGAGACAATATTGAAATGGACAAGCTTTCCACTAAGCCGCCCTCCTCGGAGGACACCATCAGGTGTGTTCAGGAGATTGTCAAAAGCCCATTTGAGACGTCTGCTTCTTTTCATTCCATTACTTTTCTGTAAAAGTCGTGACGGCAATCTTACTAGGTCAGAGCTCGTAACATTTCCACACCATTTTTTTTTACACAGTATAGGTCTGAATGGCATGCCCTAATTGTTCATTTACAGGCATGCACAAGTGATGTATTTGGAATCATTTGAAGACATTTTTTGCGCATTTCAGCACCAATATTGATCCAAAAATGTCAAAATACGTTCATGTGCCCAAATCACAAAACACCTTTCTCGTGCACACAGTTTGACATCTTTTACAAACTGAAACATTCATTAAAAATAAAACTTAGAATAAAACTCATATTAACAACACCTTCCAGATAACATGAGCTGAAGTTTGTTGCTTCCAGCTGTTTGTAGGCGTCTTTTCTTCAAATTACATTCTCCACGAAAGAGTTGTATGCAGTCATGCATGGCACAACAGCAGTCAATAATTACTTATAGTTACAAGTTATCCCCAACATAGAGACAGAATCCATCTTGACCAACTGGCAAGTCAACTGCATACTTCAAAAAGGTGAGTTTATCAGCTACAGTTAAACCATTTCTTATACAGCGGCCACCCTCAAGTTAAGTCATAAGCTCAATCATAGCAAAACTAGACTGCTGCTATTAGTTTAAATGTCATCTTTGGTTTATTAATGCATTATTATATATTATAAGTCACCTGATACAGTGTTCAATACAGTACGCATGACAAATGATGTGCTTCCTTTCACTGTCCTGGGTATGTCTAAATGAAACTGTGAAGGATATTCACATAGAAGTCTGAATGACAGAATGCCATCACTTTAACTTCAACTGAACCAATCTGGTGGCCAACCAAAGGGTTTTCTCCATAATCTCACCAAATTAATCCCACGTGAGTTTTTACTCTTGTGATCACAGCAGCTGCCTTCCTTGCCTTGCAATGTCTGCCAGTGGCCCCAGGAGACCTTGGGCTACCAAAACCCGTACAGGAACCAATGAATTAAAGGCCACAGCTCAAAGCAACTGTTCAAGCATTGGAAGGCTTTGAGCTTGGACCACTCAAGATCCCTCCCCCAACAAGGTGGTGTTCCACATCCAAACAGACAGCTCAGTAGCAAAGCGTCTTCATGGGTGGCGATCCAACATGGCAAACAGAAATGTTGGAAGGTTTAAATGTTGTGTTTTCTTCAAATGATTATGTTGGGTGTTTTTCATCTATTCACTTGTATAAGTGAATCCATGTTATAAGTTATAAGTGAGACACTCAACATTACCAAGGTGGATTGTATAAAAATCTCATTATAACTTACAGTTGTTAAACATAAAATGACTTCAATGTGTGCAAACTTTGGTTGTAATAAAGGGCACAAATGTTGCCAAATTAAAAAAAGCACAGGTTTTTTTTTTTTTTTTTTTTCAGGATTATGTGTATACATCACCACATTTTTTTTACTTTAACCAAAACATGATGCACATGATATAAGCAAACTACTACACAAAACAAAGAGTAAAACTGGAAGGGATTCATCCTTTCTCAAAACTGGATTCACACCCGCATTATAGGAGTTTCTTTTTTCTTTTTTTTTTTTTGGAATGGAATTCAGCAGTAATCAGCTTCTCAAGTGGGAAACCATCCAAATCCATTTCTGACTACTGAGGTTCACCATTAAATTTCTGAAAGCAACTTAAATTCTACATTATTCAGTTGAACTCATTTGTGGGTGGCAGCCTAATTATTGTTTTCAGCCTGTAGCTACAATCTGAAAACAAGATGAGCCACTGATACGACTATGCTTGCTATAAAAAGGCGATGAGGTTAAAATACTGACATGATGATTGACAGTTTAACTGATAAATTTGAACACTGAAACTAATAACACGATCGCTGAGACCGGTGCAGTAGAGAAGATTTAACTCTCCATCTTTGTGAATTGCAGAGCACGTAGTCAGAGCGATGATGACAGAAAATGTTTCCAGTGATCTTTGGCCGAGTGCAAACACCAGCTTGCAGAGAGCACACAACAACAGCCAGGTCTCATTTTGGCCTCTGGTCAACTTATCACAGTGACTGCTTCCCTTTTTCTTGCTCCATTGTTGTTTCCAGCTAACAATATCAGTTTATGTGATTTGTACTTAACAGCCATCTGTTGTCCTTCCAGATTCCATCTTCCTGTGCCTGTATTTCTTAACCCTACTGATCACCTGGTCCAGTAAGCTGCCTTCAGTTACGTCCTCATTAGCCCCAGTATAAACAGCATAAAGGGGAGCTCAGTATCAGTCTTTGTCTGGATGTCAGTGCTCCATTAGTTTAGTGCCTTTGTTTCTGGCTGCCTTTACTCATTCTGAACCTGTATCTGCCTCTGATTTGTTTGTCTGTTACCAACTGTAAGACTGCATGTCTGTTGAATAAAGCCTACTTAATGAAGTCAGTTCTGTCTTGCGAATCAATCTCACCGTCAGTTACATGCACACTAATTACACTCTTTGATAGTAATGTATACTTATGTCACCTATACTGTCAGATGAGACAATCAGGTTAATACATATATATATATTCATGGAATGATATGTACATAATCATTTTCTCTTTGAATGTATATCACCACTTTAAATATCTTTCTCCATATTATTCCCAGCCTCTACCCACCATCTGCACCTCAGTACAATCCTTCAGTCTCATCTGGTATCTCTCTTTATGCTTGTAAAATTGCAATTACACTTGATTGTGAACATCTGCAGTCACCGAAAACTTTCCTCCATCCGTCTACAATGGAATTATCATCAGATTTGTGGCTTCGCTGCATATAGTGGCCAATGCCAACAATGGTTATTGCATTGCTTCTAAAGACAGCCGAGGCTCTACTTTATCAAATCACCCCAACATACTCCCAACCTAAGAGGTCTGATTAATGGAGTATGAAATCTCACATATGAATGACTCTTATGCACCAAATGGAGTGGCGCGGGTAAAAGCAGAAATCTATCTCTGTTGACAGTTGTCTAATTTACAGAGAGGAGACTTCTGCGAACCCCAAAGCAAATGATAGGATGGTGTAGTGGATGATTTATCCACATTCTGTTGGTGCAGGGGTGGAGCTGTCACTGCTGAGATGCGGGATAAGAATCAGCCTTGTTAAAAAATGCTGGTTTGAGAGAAGTAGTTCTGCAGGGTCACATACAATAAAGTGAGAGATGGAGAAGAGCATCTGTGGCTGTTAGGGCTGGGCGGGGGCGGTTAAGGCGATGGCGAGGAGCATAAGCTAGGAGAGGTGAGAAGAGGTTGACAGAAGGTGAGAAGATAAAAATAAGTGTCATATGTCAAACTTAAAGATGGCAGTGGGTGGTTTGGCGATCTTATATGGTTTTAACTTGGCTTACAGTCTGTTTGTCAGAGGAATTGTATAGGTAGCGTCATTATGGATGCATGTATTTTATTTAGTTTAGATGTTCCTAACTAGCAAACCCAACCAAATTAGCTTCTCCTAACTGCACAAAGGTCAAGTCAGTGTTGTTGCTGTTTTGAGAGTCATGCAGCTGCCTGCCCAATGAGTATCTATATCCACAGACGGATTCCAGCTCAAGGGTCTGGGACTGCAGCTGGCGATAGTAGTCCTTGTTCTGCTCTCCAGGAGATCTGGAAGGCAACTACAACCAGAACCTGCAGCATGTGGAGAAATGGTTCATGTGCTGATTGAGAACGCCACAAAACCTGCACACTACCGTCATCAACTGAGGCAAAAGATAGTGAAGTTGGAGTCAACTGTGGGATTGGGAACTCACTGGAGAAGCAGCTGAATGACATCCAGGGCAAACACAAGAGTGTCTGGGAAACTTTTCTTGTAATTAGAAGACAACGTGGTGGATGAAGAGTAGCTGACCAACAGTGGTTGTGATAGGAATCACTGTTTCCAAACTTTCTGAATAAAATTAAAGCAGACACTCAAATATTTGTGAGTTGGGCCTTTAAATTCGACTTGAACTTGAAAAGCTTAGCAATCATGTGTACAACTTATCACATGATCACAAGTCCAACTTATTCTGAAGGGAGAATTGTGATTCAGAACCTGGATCATTATTGTAATGTAAACGTTGAGTCCAGATCGTCCACCTCTACTTAAAGATAAAAGTAACAGATGGAAACACTACACATTGCAGCAATTATAATCGCTGTTGAGTGATACAGTGACTCAGGCTAATTCTAGCTTGTAGGTAGGACTAAGATTGAGACGCCTAATGTGGGACCAAAGAAACCCTGCTGACCTTCTCAGCCATTCTCAACCTGTCTCAGAAAATGCCATACAGCTACCAACTTTTAAAATAGATCAGAAATAATTTTCTCAAGGAAAGTTAAAACATTTGTGGCACAATCAGACAGATATTTCTTGGGAAAAATGAAAAAAGCAAAGCAGCCAGCTGGAGCCAGTGAATGCTGCTTTTATGCATACACATCAGAGGTCAGAAAACATCTTTAGTACCTGAATTTAATTTTTTTATTTATTTATGCAATCATACGATTCATGACTTTTAAAAAACTTACCACAAGAATGCAAAGTGCTTGACATGAAAAAGAAAGAAAGCCTGAGAAAAAAAAGGCAAGAAATAATCTCAATTACTTCCACATATTTCTTCAGACTACCAAGGTCGGTAATGCAAGTACAGTATGAAGTAGACGTCCCCTTACTGGCATTTATTTTTAACATGTTTTTAGTTTTAAAAGAATTCATAATTTATACTTCTGAGACTAAAATACCTCATGTTTTTTTTGTGTGTTTTTACTATATTCTGCCCGCGCCTGAAAACATTTCCAGGCCCGCATATCAAATTGCCTGTGCTGTTAACTTAAACTGACAGGTACAGCTTAATGTTCTCATGACTTTTATAACATCTCTTTGTTTCATGCAATTTCAAATACCGACAGACAGTCAATAACGTGTAATGTGCTATAAAAAGCAGCAATAAGCCAATAAAAGAGGACTGCTGGCTGATGCAGGTTTCAAAACATGAGGGGGGGAAAAAAATAAAAAAAATTTCAAAAGGCACTCAACATTTTTTTTAAGGATAAGCACTGGGGGCTTTTGGCCAAGTCCTCGACTTTTTATTAGAAATACTGTATGTAAACAAACCTTTATTTAGAAGAAAACTCCAGTGTACCTTTAAAAAGAGAGGACCTAACAAACTAATAAAGAGAATGTCTGCACTAAGGTTTAAATAGCCTGTGTGTTTCAAAAGTTTGCTCCTACACGAAGCCCGGTGCCCATTGCTTCCCCAACTAATAAAACCTCGATCTTTGCAGGGATACTGTGGCATGGGCCCCAAGTTTAAGCCCCCACAGAAGTCACTTTTTGGACCTGGACGACACCACGACGGCACCAACACAGCAGATCCCTTTGTTTGTTTGCTAGCTTTCATAGATTCTAAGTAAAGAAAAGCTACTTTCCCACAAGACAGGGACAAGAATATCTTAACAAACATCAAAAACAAAAATCTAATGCCGTTAGGTTTGTCCTTGTCATAACCCAAACTGGGGACACACTGAACTGATTGTAAATGTGGCATGGCCATGACAACTGATATGAGTCGACCAGTTCTGTGCTGTAGTGCCGCTGCTGACAGTGTGTAGTAATTAAAATTCAGATCCAGTTGTTGCTAGTCTGTCTCATTCAGATGATTTTTTCCCCTACATGTTTATTATAAAAGACATTGACTGATATCAGTGACTAGTGACATCACTTGTATGTCACCCATGGGAGATTGTTTAAATGGAAGAAGAAGCATGCCAAAAAATAATAAAGAGAAGATGAATGGTTTCTGGTGTCACAGTAAACTCTACAACATAACGGAAGAAAAACTGACTCAAGACAAATCATAACTTTTACAGCATTGAGGACCTGTGACAACCAGATGGAACAGGTTTCACTAAAGACAGACAGCTTTACCTACAGGAACCTGAAGTTTGCTTTGTTCTACAAAATCAGCTTACATCCACTATGTATCTGTAGGCTACAGCATGAAGCTAAATAGTACAATTTGCTAGTTACCACCCCTGTACGACAACACGTGTTTCATTGGCTACTGCGATCTATTATCACAATTCTCGTCATTATTGACAGTGGTAAAGTGTGTTTTCAGGTGTATTTACTCAATCATGAGGTTTATGGTCCTTTCTGATGGTGTTGCAAATGTAAACTGACAAATGAATCGATGCAAGTTGGTGGGGAAGTTATAGGAGGTGTTAGCTAGTCTTCAGTTTTGTCTGAGGCTTAAAAGGTACTCTCCCTCATTTCAGGGTTAACAGACTCAGAGATTTCACTAAACCGGCTTTGTGAAACGGACCCCTGGTCTTTCCACTCATGGTAAGGAATGCTGATGCATGACCTGTCAAACAATGTCAATGGTTTGCACCCTCTGTGTTGAGAGTGACTTACCGCCCTTAAGACCAGACATTAAGACACGACTTAAGAAACTAAAGTATCATTGATTGCAAGTGACGGTAAGATGAAGCACATGCACCATTGTGGTGAGAACAGATTTAAGCTAAAGATACAGTTAATGAGCAAGATGCATTCAATTGAAAATCAATTATGAGAGTTGATAATGTGAGAGACTGGCAAGCACCGCAACTTAAAAGTTCACATGAATTGTAGAAATATTTACCTTACATTAAAGGTGTTTTCTCTCCTGAAATCGTGCAAATGAAAATGTATTTCACACTCTCTCACGTGTTATATTACATTAAAGCAAAAGCTTTAGGGAATTATCAGAAGCATAGTTAATATGGGAACTATAGTGAGCTGGAGACAATTATCCCAATCAATGTAAAGTTGTTTAATTTCAGTCTTATTGAAAATAGCATCTTGTTCTTACCAAATGCTTCGACAGGTGTATGTCTTTTTTGGATCCCCAGTGGGATTTTCCATATTTTTCAGATTTGCATGGCACAAATCATCGAGAGCACAGCATGGCAGAGAGACGCAACATCCCAAGGATGCACTGCTGAAAGTCATGAAGGAGATTTTCAATTTCTCTCTCCACTGTACATCATGGAATTCCATTAGGCATGGCTAATAGCACCACTTCCTAATCTGTATCCTCACTCAACAAGGCTAGAACACTTGGACCGCTATAACTTTGAATTCCGCCATTATCTAGGGATAATCAAGGCTAATCAAATTCTCTGTGTCATGTACACGAGATATTCGTAAGTTTAGACAATCAAGGGCTTCAGCAGGCTATTACTTTAACAGTGCTGATATTATTATGTGCATACAGTACATGTCTGAGTTCGACTGTATGAAACAAATGCGTTTTGTTAATAACAGGATAATTAAATAAACAATGCAGTCAGATTTTATTGTACTACAACATGAGTTGCCGCCCATGCAGCCTCCTTGTCTTTTAAAATGATCATCATGCACAGAAAATATAGGAGGCGATATATTTGTCATGCTTAAAGCCTTTTTACTGGTTATGCAATGCCGAGGTCGGTCGTATCAGTGGATACTAAAATAGAAAAAATAATTTGGCCCCATCCTTGTGCACCTGTGCCTCAAGCTTGCACATGCATTTATCCTTGCGCCAAGATTCACAAAAGGCTGGATATGCCGGGCGCTAAATGTAGCAGCGACATGCAGCAAAACCAAGTAATTCAGTCTTCAAAGTAATTTCTGGCTGCTGGTGGATGTTGGCCTTACACTTTGCATATCGCATCACCTGGGTCTTTCTAACACAGTCCTCCTGTGTTTGAAACACATATTATGCTGCAATCTTAGAAAGCTGGTGTACCGTTGACATACGGTGGCTTTCCCAGCTCTCTTTCTACTTTGCAGTCGCACAAACCAGAGAGTGGGAGATGAGTACATTTGTTGACAATCAGACGTGACCTCTGGGTGACACACTTCCATCAGTAGTTATATTTTGTAACTCCAGTTCTTTGACCACAGGGTCAAGCTGTTTTTTTCATTCAGACTGAAACCGAAGGAGATGCAGAGTTGTGCGACCATAACTTATTCTTCAGGGATTTCTCTGCCGCATTCATCTGATTGAGCGAAAATGTACAAGCAGATCTTCGGTAAGTGTTCATGCAAATGAGCAACTAAGCCTACACAGCACCTCTTAGCCCACTTAGCCTGTAAAAAATAAATAAATCTACTTATAAATGGGCAAATCATGAAAATAAGAGAAAATAAGCACAATGTCATAAGCACATAAAAAAGGTGGTAATCTAACAGCAAAATGGGGTGTGGGCCATAACAATTATTTGTTAAGATGCAAAATCACTGTAACAAGGTAGCAGAGTGATGAATTAATAAAAGTGGATGAATCATCTGATGCCTAGTGGGAGAGATAACCTTTCATTGGCATCTAATCTGACTTGTCCCACAGATTGATGGGAGAATTCATACATACACAGTATACACTGTATCTACCGTGAACATCTGACAATGATCAACTGGCCGGCACCTCCTCTTGCTGACATTTACCCTCACACGTGTCTCTCATTTTTAGTCCCTGGTCGTATATTTTCTTCATACTTTCTTTTTTTTTCCCCTCCCCTCCCTCCCCTTTCCTCCCATTCTGTGACCTACCAATATGTATTTTGGAAAATGGATGTCAGCAAGAGGGTCGTCTGGATTTAATACAGATTCATTATTTTGATTGATGCAGCAAGATTCTACCACTCACTGCAGACATAAGAGGATTCAGCTACATGCTTTATGGTTTATAAAAACCTCAAAGGAAACTTTAAGTCTCTTTATAGATCTCCCTGGTGCTTTCTCTTGTCTTTCAACTTGATCCTGACAAATGGACCAGAATAGTTTTCCCTGCAAATAAAGTTAGTGGGAAGGCTTTCTGGAATACTTTCCGTCTGTTTTTATTGGCTGCGTTGCTCTCCAAGGCATGATCGATATGATCAATATTGCAATGGGGATATACAGTATTTGAGTCTTTAATCTCTCAGATGGGGAGCCGTGACGAGAATATCCGTCTTATGTAGGCAGAGTTAAGGTAAGTGTTGTTGAGGGATGAGACAAATGATTTGTGTTTGGGTAAAGATATTGCTATATGCGGTAATCGAGCTTTCACTGAAACAGACGTAGGGTTGCAAAATGAAAAAAAAAAAAAAAAGAAAAAAAAAGGCAATCAGAATAAGGATTGAATTTGTCAGCTTTGTTTTCTCGCAGCAGTTTACTTTCATAAATCTTAACAGTTTTACCTGTGGTAATGCTTTATATGCAGAGAATTTAATAACAACATACCCTATTTGCTTTGGTAAGGCTCTCTGAGCAATACCGTCCTATTCCAAAAACAATTCAGAATTAATGAAATGGCTCACTGTGAGTATTATGCATATTGTTCAGGGGGCAGAATAACAGAGTGCGAGTAGTTTTTCACTTGGGAACCATAATAGCGTAACCCTTAGGGCTGACAGTGACTCATAACGCTTCCTGAGTTACATATCATCAGCAGGATATTCCGGACACCTGAAAAAGAACAGGATCTTACAGAGAGCACCCTACACAAAAGCATTTCTCATTTGCCATCTTTTTTTTTTTTCTCCAGCTGTTCAATTTGCTGGTACAAATTCAGAACAAGAGTGCATAGGGGCTGATTAGAAACCACAGATGATAATTTATACTTCAGCTGGAAACATGATTATTTCCTACTTCCCGGGGAAAAATGGACTTACCCATTATCAAGGCCACTTTCCGCAAGACAGATACAATGCAGGGAAATTCCTACCACCACGAGTGCCGTTGTGGTTGGTTAAATAATGATTTGATAACCTGAATATTATGGCATGTTATTTGTCCGACCTCAGAGAGGAGAATAACACGGCTATAAAAATGATGCGGGATGCAGCGATTTTCCTGCACAGATAAACGGATAAATAAAAATAATAAGAATATAGGAACCACTTCTCCTAATTGGGGTTTCATTTTCTCAAGCATAATACAGGTTTATTTATCAAATGCTCAGAAATAACAGAAAAAATGGTTACATCTCTGTCGCATTAGGTAACACAGACTCACTGGCTCTACTGTACAGACTAGTCATGCTCACTGTTGTGGGTAGCCACCCCTCAAGGGTCCCTTCTGAGTCAGGAGAAACCCTGGGTTTGATGTGGAAATAGGAAACGCTTTGCTAAGAGGTTAGCTATGTTCGCTTTATAAAGCAATACTGCTGCGTGTCAAAGGTTTCTGTTTTGTTCAACCTGTCTTGGAGTTCTATCCCCAAAGAAACTGACAAATAGCAGCTACGCCATCACTGAAATTCACAAAGCATCAATTGTTTTCCAAGCTTTGACTCCGTTTTTAAGGCCTTATTAATCTTTGCCTGCAAACCTCAAAACTAATTGGACTTTTATTACTAAAAAAAACAACATGAACTGAACATCCAGCACTTGCTTCATCTCAGTGACATGTCAGCATGGTTTTGTACTAAATGACCTGTACACGACTGACCCGCAGTGAGGCTTATTCTTGTATTGTAAATGAGTTGTTAAGGGGTCGGGAGTGGGCGCAACACACTCACGCTGCCTACAGTCATGGACATGGACACACACACACACACTTACAGTACGACAAGATACGCATTGCCTGGCGGTGCTGTTCCTCCCTGCACGCACAAAACTTTTCTCTGTATGAGACACAAATATGGCATTGTGTTGATCTGTGATCTGATTAAATACAACAAGAAAAAAACAACAGTTTTGCTACTGTTGAGACACGACTGCCAGTGGCAAAGTGACGTCCTCTACATAAAACAAGTCAATTACACAGCCACAGTTACAACTGCTTTCTCTGCCTGGATGTACTCGCAGCAGTGAGCTCTGATAAATGATTCATGAAAAATTTCATTCTTTCCATGTGCTATCTGGCTTTGTTATAGAATCCAGAATACAGTCGGCTCACAATGGGCAGAAGGTGAGATGGGAAAAAGCAATTAGAAATGTGATTTTTTTTTTCTATATATATATATATATCTTCAATGATTCTGACTGACCTTCAAAAAAAAAAAAAATCAAGTGTTTGGGCACATCTGTTGTCATTTTGTATCCTGTTTTATTCTCCCCTGTCTGCTGGCTCACCAGTGCATGACGTGTGTGTGTGTGTGTGTGTGTGTGTTGACAATGATCATACAGCCATCAAAATTAAAATATCAACAACAGAGTCAGATTCAGAGAATATGCAATGAAACAGTAAAGGACGACAATCCATATATTTAACTGGCAGAGCTGGTTGCAAATCAGAAGCTTTAAACAGGTTCCTATTCCAGCTTTCTGACATGCACTTGTTTTTGTTAATCTGATGGCATTTGAAATCGTATGCTTCATGTCTGAATGAGCACCCTGGTCGCATTGCTGTAAAAGTTGCAATGGTAATCTTAGCTACTAACATTTCCCTGTTACTTTTAACAAGTCATACGTCTTAACTGCATGATTTTGCATTAATGGATATGCACGGACAAGCAACATGCTTCAAATTGCGTGTGACGTGTTTAGTGGAAGATTTTCTTTTCCAACACGTTTTGGCTCCAATATTGGTTCAAAACTTTCACAGAGAGTGCAAAATATACAGCTCAAAATCATAAAACACCTCTCTCGTTCACTTTGCCCGACCATTTCACATCTATGTTCTAAGTTCACTGCGATGGCGACAGAGGAGGTCAGATTGACGGCACTCAAATAATGAATGTAATCCAGGTTCTCAACCAAATGTGAACTGGAGCTGAAGTTTAGTTTGTTGCTTCCAGTTGTTTGTAGGAGTCATTTTCTCTGAAATATCCTGCAGCATCAAACAGCAGCAGGATCCAGATGAGCGTCTCCCAAAGCAAGAGAGATTGGTGCACTTCATTAATTACTTAATGATGTATTATTATTAATATAATAATTATAAATCAGCCACAACACTGAGACAAGCTTGATCAGGACACGTTAAAAATTTGTATGATAGCGGCCTTCCTCAGGTTGAGTTTCAGCTGTTTGGATATTTTTATTTCCCTGTTAGTAAAGTAGTGTTTAGATTGTAATCACACATACACACCATTTTTAGTGTTCAGGAAATTATATATAAACACACAAATAAAATGACTGATGACTTAGTCATTAGTTTAGTTTTTCTTTGATAATTCGGGCATTATTATGTATTACACATCACTTGATGTATTGTCCAGTCTGACATGCATGACAAATATGTTATAAATACATCATCATGTGTCTGAATGAAGTCATGAGGAACTTTACCATTAATGTGGTCCATGTGTAAATGACAGAATGCCTTCACTTTAACAGATTGATGAGGCCAACAATTCCGTGTCTGAAAAGCAAAAACACCTCTGATACATGAACGAGTGGCCACAAACCACTAAACCTTCAGACTAACCTCCCTGGAAAAAAACCCACAGGAACAGGAAATGATAGGAGTCATTCTCCCAGGGTTGGAACTTTCTCTTCAATCACTGCTGCGTTGAGCTTTTAGCAAGGCTGCATACCTTTAGTCTTAATATTCTTTTTTTATTTCATCCAAGTATTTCCCTGAAAAAGAGCATCAGCTAAAAATTTCCATTTGCACAGTGATAGAATGATACTCAAGTGATAAGTTTAAGTAAAAAGAAGATATGCTCTCAGCTATTTTTAACAGGTGGGATGGCAAAAAGTTACCATGTCACTAAGGATCTGTGTTCGCGGTAGCATTACACACAAACACAGACACACACTCCGGTATAAACAATCTTTTCCTGAGAGCACATTGTGTGACATCTTGGCAGGAGACAACGTGATTCCCGTTGCTTTAAGCAAAGCTGCAGGTGACTGACTTCTGCTAAATCATATGACTGACTCCCCTCACATGGCCTAAAACACAAACCGTACACGGGCATATTTGCACATGCACACACGCGGGCACACACACACATACCTTGCAATGTCACAAGTGCAGAGCAGGGCGCCCCAGGCACTAAAAGGGGGAGCTTGGGGCCCTTGATGAGCAACAGAGCGCAACGGACAGAGAAAGAGAGAGAGACGGAGGGGGGGGGAGGCAGAAAGAGAAAGACAGAGAGAGAGAGAGAGAGAGAGAGGGAGAGTGGGGGGAAGAGGGGCAGCGCTCTGAGCCACTGCGCAGTCACAGGCAGCGAGTGATGAGAGAGGACAAGGTCACAGATCATAGACAAGGGAGATATGGGCAGTCATGTATGGCAGCATACCTCCTCACCCCGACTCCTGCAGCAGTTCGCAGAAAATAGAACCTGAACCCTGTGACACACACCTGTGCACATGTTATGTTCGAAACCTGCATACGACGATACCCCGAGGACACACACACACACACAAAATTAAATAGTTTGATTTATTTATCTACTTCTGCTCAGGGCACGAAAACCTTTGTTGATATAAGATGCTAATTTATGCATGTAAATATTTAAACTATTCTCGCTTTTGTTAGCTTACTGCCTTATATGCTATGCCTTTTTTTTTTTTTTTTTTTTCTCGCTTTTGTTAGCTTACTGCCTTATATGCTGTGCCTTTTTTTATTTATTTTTTTGTGGGTGAGTGGGTGTGGGGGGAGATGACAGTGCTATAATGCTATACTGATTTCAGATCTGTTTTCCTTAACCTCACTCGTGCCCCTGAAAGTCAATAGCGATGCACACGAGCTGACCCGAGTACAGTGCCTGTAGGCAGTTTGTTAAGCTCGCTCCCTGGTGAGTGTTTTGCAGACGGGTGTTGCCCAGAGTTGAAGTCTATTAGTTCGAGTTTATTTACAACCAAATGCCCAGAGACCCGCCTCTGTAATGTTGTTTGGGGGAAAATAAGAGCTGAAATTGAATGAAAAGCATCACACCACATGCATAATTCATGGATATCATTATCAAGCGCACGCAGACGCACAGACAAGCGCGCACATAAAATAAAAAAAAGGAAAAAAAAAAAGCACAGAGCGAACACATATTCGCAAAGACAAACAGACAAGAAAAAAAAAAGAAGAAAAAAAAAAAAACGTACGCACACATGCCATTATGCGTGCTTATTATAAGGCCTTTTCGGTCATTTATCCTGGTGCTGAACTCGGGCCAATTTTCCCAGCATGGGTCCTATTTAGGCATAATAACACAACAACAACAACGGCATCACAGCAAGAGTCGAGGGGCCGATCCGACGAGCCGGGAAAGGAAGGAGGAACGATAAAAGTGGATATTTAGAAAATCAAAACTAGCATCAGTGGAGCAAATCGTCTTTGTTTTCCCCGGAGAAAGATCCTGATGCATTTATATGGTGATCTTACCGGGCAACTTTGATGACAAAGAATGTTTGTGTGTGCACCAATGTACAAAAAGGAAGAGGCAAATGAGGTTCAGAGAATCATGAAGAAGGGTAATTGAGAAAGGCAAGAGGAGGAAGGGAAAATTAGAGAGTGTGAAAGAAGCAGCGAGAGGTTTGAAGGGAAAAAAAAAAAAGCGCAAGCGGTGAATTAGTGTATTTTCTCTGCAGTTCTGAGCACTGGCCTTCTCATCTCTCTCTCTCGGGCCCTTTTGACCTTAAACTCTCTTTGATGTACTTCTACCAACCTAAGTAGCTCGTAACATGCCCGCATGTACATACGCGCGCACATATATACACTGAAAAAACACACGGACGGGGAAGCGGCGCTGAAGTTTTTAGAACAAATTTATTTTAATACTCTGGTATATGCGCGCACGCGTTTTGCGCACGCATGCCACACACATTGTTGGGCTACCATTAAGAGTGCTTACTGAAGCAGTACCCCGGTGGAGAGAGAATTCAGCAGGATTCTCCAGTGAATAGTGAGAGATTCTGGTCTCATTCAGCAGACAAATGAAGCGTGAGCAGTCTGAAGGGCGCACACCCACACTTATACACACATTCATTCCTACGCCGAGCAGACACACACACACACACATGCGCCCCTCGCAAAGCTGGATGTATACACACACACACATGCAGGAAGGCCAGTGCTCAGTGCACTGTGACACCCAGCAAAAGGAATGGAGCTGCAGAGAACTTCTTAATGGATATGAGGCAGCCAGCTGTGTTAGCCAGGGCAAGAGAGCAAAGAAGACAAGGCGGAAGCATGGGCCTGACATGATCTAACGTGCACAACCCACACACACACACACACGCGCACACACAAATTGACTACCTGTGCACGTCTCGGTGGCAAGCAGCAGCGGTTAAGTCTTCCAAACTCTACCAGAAAATGTTCGCTGATTGATTGGGAATACACTTCACAAACACTGGGAGCTGGTAGAATAACAGCTGGGGGAGCGAGAGCAGAAGGAGAGAAAACTCCAGAAAGGAGGACGTATTAAAAAGAGATGAGAGATGAAAGTGAATGGAAACGGCTCTCTAATGCTTTTCCTACATCCCTCCTGAGATCTGGGAGTGTGTGTGTGTGTGTGCACCTTTTTTTTTTTTTTTCCGCGAGCGCACAAAAAGGAGCGTGGAAGGCTCTCTAAAAGATAAAGAGCATTGTTTGAGACGTGCTCTTGTTATGCCGCGCGTCGAACCCGCAGAGTTCTTGCGCTCGCTGAAACTCCCACCGCTCTTTCAACCTAATTGAAGCCCGCGCGCCGAGACGCCGTGACGCGTGATGTGATCAAAGGTAAACGCGACGCGGCAGAGGAGTGACACGTAATTTTTTTTTCAGATCGATTCAATATTATGCTATTTCTCATCTTTACAATTTCATCAGCGTCAAAGAAAAGTACGAAACTAGTACATGAAGTTGTAGTGAAGCCGGAGGGGATAAATAAGACATCTAATGTTGCTGGCAGGGATCTTTTAATACTTTTGATGAATCATTCTTTCCATTGTGCGCTTTGGAATCGATTATGGAGGCATTAATAAACTAAATATACTTTTATTCCACATTAAAAGAGCGTTTTCTTCCTTCAGATATCAGCCTACTTTTCAAGTACCTGCCAGCGTTCTTTACAACTTGGCAAGCAATAATTCATCAACAACAAAAAAAATGAATGTTAAAAATAGGTTTGTTATGATGTTAGATGCTGAATAAAGGGCCTTTCTGCGCAGCTCTATATTTTAATTCTAGCTGCCGTCATTTCGCACCCTCGCAAACTTGCAGGACACTTCCGAATCAAAATCCGCAAAACCTATAATGAAACGGTATCTCATCCCGCCTTGAACTCTTTGTGCGCCTAAGTGTGTGCGACTGTAGTTGCAGGTAAAAGCTCAATCAGTCTGAGTAAGAGAAAGAGACAGAGGGGTAAAGTGAGAGGCAGACAGAGAGAGAGAATCCCCCTCGGCTCCAACAAACCTTTATCCTTCATGCTTTATCCTCAAATACTGCCTTTCTCAAAGTTCAAACACCTGGCAGTGATTCTTACATTCTGATTTATTCCTCCTCCGTATCCCCCCACTTGGTCTCATCCTCTTCCCTCTTTCCTTCCTCCACTCTGACCGCCTTCCTTCTTTTTTTTCCCCCCCTTCCTTTCCTGTATGAATCATTGCAACAATCTTAGTTCATCTGCTCAATAAGTCACTTTTTTTTTTTGCCTTAGCCTTCTCTTCCCCTTTTAGGAAACACAATATTGCGACATCAACTTCTGAATCCAGTCAAGATCCCAGAAGCTTCTCTCTCACCCAGACTTTTTTTTTTTTTTTCCTCTCTGCTGATTTTTTTTCATCTAAAGTTAGCAGCTGCTAATCAAGATGAAGCAGTTTGAGTCGGAGACCAGGGCACAAGCAGGTAACATGTATAAACACACGCGCGCACACACGCACACACCCGAGACACAATGCTCGGGCTCGCACGCGCTCACAAACACAAGCGCGAGATAAAGGAGTGAGAGTCAGAGCCTTGGGGTTGCCTGGAGCTGTTTCCCAATCAACACCACTGGGGAGAACAGAAGAGACCTTCGGTGTCGACACTGGGAAGTCTGAGTGGGCTTCAGACAAACACACACACAAAGACACACACACCTCCACCTCTACAAATAGACTCCTCTTCTGAAGAACACATTTGAAAAACGTATGACATCTGAGGGCGTCTCTGATCAAACGGGCGACAGTCTGACGCGACTCATGCACATTCATACACGTTGAACAGCCTCTATATGCCCGTTTGAAATATACAGATTTGCATTACACACGCCGCAACGAGGCTTTGAAGTGAAATAACTAATTGCTTCTTTCAAATGACATAATTTCATGTGCATAGTTGTTTTGTTGCTGTTGTTGTTGTTGTTGTTAATATGTAAGGACTGCAAAAAATATTGAAACAAACAAATAGTTTTGGCGTCACTGAAGTGGGATGAGATGAGAACGGAACCCTGCTGAACTGTGTTTCAGAAATGCAAAATATGCATCAAGTACGGACGAGTCAAGTACTGAAACTTGGAACGGAAAGTTTGTTCAGATTCTTTGTCTCGTCTTCATGAGATATTTTTTGCAAACATTTAAAGGTGACATTAACGCAACAGAAAAACACTGACATATACAGACACTTGGCTTTTCCCTCCTCTAAATAATGTAATTAAACTTTGCTATTGAAACGCAGTATAAAAACTGAGCCGTATTCTCAGAGGTTCAAGCAACTTTCTTATTCAGCCATTGGGTGTATTAGCTATAAATGTTTAATTGTTAATACTTTTTATTGTAAGAAAAAAAATAAATGCTTGCTCTCTAAACTGCCATCTGGGTTTTGGAGGTCAGTTATCGTCAGGTAAAGTAATATTTCATTTAATTTGTGTTGGGTTTCAGTAATTACTGTGTAAATTAATCGGGTGAATTCACATCATAAATAACGCTGCAGGGTCTAAACCCCCAATGTTTAGACTTACTTGGTTTTAAATGTGCTACTAAAAAGGAGCAGTGAATTGGCTTTGGCAAAGATCATAATATTAAACAACTTCCAGGATTTATTCATTCAAGGACACGATCTAGAAGAGACTTAACATGCTGCGCCAATTAAATATTTGACAGTTAATCTATTTGACACAAATTGAGCTTAGTTTAGTTATTTACATATTACTTGTGTGTCCCAGTCAAGTTTACTTTGACCCAATCCCATTCTGAGTCCCCTAATATTGGCTATTTCTAACACACTTTCAGATTTCACACAATGCTGATTAAATCTACATCTGACAGTCTGTAACATTCTAAATTTAGCACACTGTATTTTTCACCAGTGTGTACCACTGAGTAAACCCCTGGAACAAAGAGTGTGCAGCGCGCCGGACAAATTTTCCTCGTGTTCACATTCCAACCTGAGTGCCACAATCAAAATGAGACGAGCCCCGACTTTGCCACAACCCGGCAAAAAGAGGGGAGACGACACAGGTACTGCCAGATTTAAACGTAAGCTTTTATTAACTGGTTAAATTAATACTTTCAAAGTGAGATGTGCACGTCATTGATATCAGTGGTGTAGGTGTGGATGCCTGGATGCCTGGATGCCTGGATGCCTGGATGCGATGTGGTGCGAGGTGTTATCTGATGTAAAGACCAAACTAAAATGACACAAACTCAAGTCACAAGCATGAGGAGGGGAGAGCAGGAGCTGAAGGGTTGGCCCTTTCGTAGCCTGGGAGCACTGGGCCCAAGCATGCCAAGCCGGTAGGATCGCCCATTCAGTCTCTGGGGAAGTAGAGCCAAACACAGACAGCCAATGTGCCCAACCAGCATACTAGGTGGGGCCGTCACACCCTCTTCTTTAACATCCTGAAGGTTCGAAATGATTAAGCGAACTGCAAGCATAAGATTAATTAAGCTTACAATAAGCCGATACCAATATGATCACATCATTGGATCTGAAAAAAAAATCTAAGTTTTACAAACATCATTGGGACAACACACTCCTTCCAATTGCACAAGTGTGCTCGAGTGATGCTTTTATTTTGAAAACAATATCTGGCGGATGATAAATTGCAGAAACCACACAAACCCAAAGGTTTAATGTCAGCCTGTCATTAAGCTCCTCAACGTGTCCAGGCTCCTCCCCGCCTCTCTACGGCATAAAACAGTTAATAGATGGATGGATGGATTAAGCTATTAATGGAATTACCACTAATTAGCAACAGCTACAGGTGACATTTATCATATTTAAACGTGGTGATTAGTATAAAAGGAAAAGCTGCTTCTTCAATGTTTGGTGGACTGATTTTTTTATTTATTTATTTCTCTAATGACAAAGAGAGAGAGGAGAAGTTTTCGGCAAGCTAAGCGAATGTCACCAACCGTGACGAAAAGTAAATAAATAAATAAATAAATAAAACCCATTCGGCCACTGCGAGTAGCGAAATGCTCGCTTTGGAGAGCCGGGCTGTCACTAATGAGAGCAGTGCGGCAACAGTGGCAGGCTGAGGTGGACAACACGGAGAGCGGGGCACAGGAAAGGAGGGATCAGGATTTGATTGGCTTTATTTTAGCTAATACCAATATGCCCTGACAGCAGTACTTGGGATCAACTCAGCACTTCTCCACTTATTACTTCACTTTAACCAGCAAATTGGTTTCACAGAAAAGAACGCGGGACTGCTGTTTATTAAGCTTGTTACTTTTATTTTAATGTTTTTTCAAAGTTCGCCTTGTTTTTTTTTTGTATGTTCTTGTCCACTATTTGTGAATTTTATGTAATTGATTAACCTGGTAACAGCAATTCTCCAATCAGTGATTACACCATGACATGCACACTTTCACACACAATGTAAAGACAATGCAAGAGGCAGTGAACCTACATCTATTTTTTAAACAGCGGATGGACCTTGAAACGCTGCTGTACAGTACACACTATTCAGCATTAGTCATTATAGGCATTCCAGCAGTATATAATGCAGTGTTGTTGCAGCTGCAAAGGCAGATGGCGAGTGTGTAGGGGCTCGCTGTAGCACTGCACCACGAGGTAGTTACAGTACGAGTAGGATCAGATGGAAAAATAAATCATGAGCATTAAGAAGCATGTACTAAATCCCCAAGGTCAAAGTGCTGTAGTATTCAGACACGTGTTTTTGCCGACTACGCAAACAATGCCACTTCATAATGAATGAGTGGGACGAACTGAGAGTTAGTGGTGCAGTGTAGCAGTTTATTCAGCTGGGGGAAGAAGTGTGGCAGGGGGTAATGAGGACATCAGAGACTGTCAGGAGTGAGAGATGTGGCAGCAGCGTTGAGGGAAAGGAGGAGAAAAAAAAAAAAACATAAATAAGTAATAAAATAAATAAATAAAGCTCAAGTTACAGAGGATGTACGGTGTATTGGTTTGACATGGATCAAATCTGATGTACATTATTCACATGTGATATAAGAGGCTACCTTATGGCAAAATGCAGGAGGTCTGAAATATACTGATAAGAATGATGTATATATATATATGACTATAAACTTACACAATATTTCATTGCTTCTAAATGAGCAAAAGAATATTGTTATTGTACATTTAAAAGACACTATTTAAGGGATATTTGTTATTATTTGAGAGAGAAAAAAATATTTATATTAAGGACTGAAAAAAGTAAAAGAAATTATGTTATTTTACAGATTTTTCCATGTTCTGCTAAATTACTGAAAACACAGAAAAGTGACTAAAAACACGGGACAAAAAAATCTTTATTTTAATAAATGCAACTTTGCTCTTTTACAGTGTAAAATTAAACTGCATTTAAATCCACACAAAACATGTTACAGATATTGGCCATTATTTTTACTGCTTTTAGGGTTTGAAAATTACACAAGTCTACCATTTTTTAAACTTAATTTTTCTGGCACATTGTTGCCACATTTTCATTGTTTGTTTGTTGGGTTTTTTTTTTTTTCCTGCTTGATTATTTATTTATTAATCTATTCATTTATTTCTTTATTTTTACAGTGCATGTCACCTGTCAAAGCAGCCTTGAATAAAATAACGAAGCTGTTTTTATGTGGGAAAGTGACAAGCTAGATTTCTGAGACAAACACGAGTGCAAAAGAGCAGGCAGAGTGAATGACAACTGACCCAAACTGCTGCTACATCAAAAGCAGAGTGGGTCATCTTTTTTTTAAACAGATGTCAGCATTTCTTTCAACAACCTGCTGGTTTCAAGTTGAAGAGCAGCCTGTTCGGTGCAGTGTTAATTTTGTCTACAGAAACCGAGACAAAAACCTTGACAAGCTACTTTTTTTTCAAGACAATAACAAGTGTATAAAAATAAATAAATGCAACATTTGAGGGCGATGAATGGTCAAATTAGCTAACTGCTGTTACAATGCAAAGTTATATTCAAAAGCTGCATGCACCAGCTGAATCCTACATCCGATGGTTAGAAGTCAAACTGCTTTACCTGATGAACTGTTAATGAGAAGCACGGTGATGGCACAGAGAAGGTGTCAATTGTTACTGTTTCATTGCAGAAAATGATTAAATGGGTGAATAAATAGAGTTAACCAAGCATTATGTGTACAATCATTAGGTCCCGATTTACGTGTGCAACGTGACTGACAATGTGTACATTCTGAACACGTGTATGAGGCTAAAACCCATCATGCTCCATTGGTATTTCTGATCCAAACAGTAACACGAAGCACCATCACTACAGATTGAATCATAAATGGACTAGTTGTTACCAAGGCCGTTCAGAGTTTAACAGTTTGTTATTGAATTCTTTCGAGATAATCTTAATGCAAGAATGCATCAAAATCATATGAATTCTATAATGTATCAAAAGCTAAATATTTTCTTACAAAAGCCCAGCACCACCTTTAAATTGGATAAATCTTGAGGAGTACTATGAGAGGAGGGGGGAATAGATGTATAAAGCTTTTTGTGGCTCGAGAGGGAGATGAAGTCCTTCAAGTGATGTCAGTTTGAAATAGATTGAAAATTAAGAAAACCCGGGTGTGGGTTTAGACAGAAGTGAGCTGACGGAGCCAGATTTTATTAACTGTTTCTCCTGAGTGTGACACTGTTAAGTGCACAGCTAAACGAGAGGCGTGATCTTTCAAGGCAAAGTCACAAGTGCCCCGGTGACAAATTGTATTATTCAGTCAGAAAATTGCACATTTGGTGCCTTCTCAAAAAACGTCCATTTTAATGTAGCACTTTTACTAGGTCAGCCAGCCTTGTGTGCCAAAACTGGAGCGCAGCGCCGACATGCCTCGTCTTTATGAGCTTTGTTCAAACTGACTGTAAGCCGTCGCATTTTCTGGCCGTTTCGGAGTCTGAAAATGTGACCTTTAAATACCCATTAGGCCAATCGATGTAATTTTTCAAACGTCAGATCGGCGCACGAAGACGCATCACTCCTGCAAGTTTCATCAAAATTAGATCAGAGTAAGATATCTCGTGAAATGTCATATGAAAGACGAGCATTCAGCACAATCCACGGTGTCCTTCCAATGAGAGAACAATGAAGAGAACGCTATTTTAACCCTTCATATTCAGCAGTATAAACCATCAATGCTGATATAAACATGCTTGGATTTGCATTTTATTACTGAGGAAAAGGAATGTTAGTGCCAAGATACACAACTTATCTGAGGGAATCTAAGTCCACCAAAATAATTTTTTTTAAAAACACCTGTTCACACCAAAGTGCTGTGCCAGCGCAGTGAGTTTCTGGACTAAATGTTTACTTCATGTGTTGACTTAGCCATTTTCCTTCCCTGTACTCCCCTGTGTTACTTTACCTACAACGTGGGATGTGGATTTTCAGTGCACCCTGCGCTGATTGATGCCCGTTTCGCTTCTGACTGCATTTCTCTCAGATACACAGCTCTTGGGACTCGGTGTCACCAAAGTACTTTAATTCACCTCTGCGTTTTTTGGGTTTTTTTGCAACAAATGTGCAACACAAAACTGTGCAAAGCAAAAAAAGAAAAAAAAAAAGAATTCAGTCATAACCTAAATCTGCAAGTTATCCGTCTCCGTCCTCTAATATACCCTCACGAATGATCCCTTTTGTCTGCTGATCTCGCAATCTCACTACAATCATTTATCGCATGTGTGGAAATAAAACGCAGTAATACGGAAAAGCAAACAGCTAAGAAAGCAAAAGGCTCCACTTCAGTTGGGATTTCAGGAAAGATTTGAAGACTTAGCCAGTGGAAATCCTGCTGTAAAATTATGTTAATCTCTCTCTGAGAACAGAGAGCGGCTTGATCCAAAAAAAAAAAATGCATTTCTTTATTTCTTTTTTCTTTTTTTTCTTTTTTTTTAAAGGAGATGAAATACGAGACAGATTCAACTGTAGAGGAAGTTTTTGCTGAAATTGGAATAATGGCATCTCAAAGGAGCCAATACACACAAAAGGATGAACTTAGAGTTGAGCAGACAGTACCAACTCCTGATTATGGATTTTGGAGATAGGATGATCTTCTGTAAAGTCACAAAGTTCTGTTAGAGCGCCTTTGAAGCCGTGTTCTGTCAAGGCAGAAGTATTCACAGTACCGTTCCTCTCTAAGCTTCAATTGATTTGGGCGGCTTGGAGAGTTTTCAGACAGATCTGTAAAGTGTGTAGGCGTCCATGTCACAATATAGACTGATGCCATGTTGGAAGACTTGTACTTTGTGCTACATCTGCTCCTCTCTCAAGCTGAGAGGTATTGAAGAGAAGCCACACACAGCTGTCAGGAGAGCGCCATGGATTTTCCGAACGACAACAGGTGTTTTAAATATCAATTCATGTATCTTTTTTTCCGCACAATTGCTCTGCCACTTGTCACGGCTATGCTAATTTCTATTGAGCGTTATCCCCCCCCCCCTCCTATCTTTTTCGCTTCACAGTTCAATTGGATCTACTCATAACCATTCTGGCTGTTATTGTTAATTTTAACAACACTGAAGCACACAATGCCTCCTTGCCTTTTACGATAAAGGCGATCATTATTACTGCGCCCACTTGCAACCTCAATTAAATTTAGAGGCCGTTTTGTCCTGGCTTTAAAGAGCCTTTGACTTCCTCCAGGGGCTTAATCCCATAAACCACTATGACCCACTGACATCATAACTTTAAGCCGCCAGGCAAGGCGATGTCAGACTATCCTCCAGAGGAGGTGAAACGGATGCAGGTCGCTTTGAATTTGTGTGTGCATTTGTGTCAATTGGGTAAAGCCATTATCATCGTCATGACTTGGCACTGAGGTGTTATAATGACATATTATGATGGCATTTTTTGCTTTCTTCTACCCCGACAGGAAACCACAGTGAGATTTAGATTTAGTGTTTACTCCTAGAAGATGTATAGCAGCGGCTAAAAGCAGGAAAATCTCCACCTCTGGCTCTAGTATTTCGATTGTAACAGGACAAGAGTAAACTTTGTTATGAACATAGAATATTAAGTTGTTGTACCACGTGAATGTAATAATATTGAGAAGCTATTAAAACTGTCCAAAGCAACAAATTACAAATATAATGAATTTAGAAAGAGCTTCCATCACTGTGTGTGTACTTAGCCGTGATGTGCTGTATCTGTTTGACCTAAAACTGGATTTATGTGCGATGCAAGAGATAGTGGAAGTCCTACAGTCGATACCTATGACGTAGGTTTTGATTTATGGTTCATGGTTGGATAGCACCACTGCAACTGATGTAAAGTGCATGATCAATGTACTTCGGTTACATTTCCCACAATAACAGTTCATCATTCTGTCGACAAAAGAAAAGATGACGCCCTCCAAAAATGAACAAGAGCATTAGTTTAACATTAAAGACAGCCTCTGGCAAAAAACAATGTTTTTTTTCACCTTGTTAACATGTCCTTATGGTGTTATTTATACACTAGATGGTATATCATTAGGGAAATAGGCAGTTAACAACATGAATGAGCATTTCCACCTTAAAACTGCCATCTCCCAATGGCAGTCTTAAAAGCACAGATCCAGTCTTCCTGGTTTTCAAGGGGAACAAACCCATAGAACCAATCATGTCAGCTTGTAGGGTGGAGATTTTAATGTCATTATTCTGCTTCAGAATCTGGTTCTAACATGTTTTGTTAAATTACTCCAATATTACAACTTGCCATTGCATAGCATAGTATAGTTTTACAACCAAAGTCGAAGGTGAGCTGGCGTGCTGGAGCTGCAGCGAGTGAAGAGGTTTGAGTGAAGAGAGAGACTGGGACTTAGCAGATCTAAGCATTACAGAGGAAGCAACTTTAGGAGTTAAATCAGCAGCCTGTGAGCGGCTCATGACACAATCAGCATCTTTCTTTTAACCTAACAAAAGCCCGACTGTGTCTAAACCCATCCAAACCACAGCATTCTCACATTGTGAAAGTTTATTTTAACAGTGATTTGTAGTCGGGGCTGCAAGGTGGCCCGGTGGTTAGCACCGTTACCTCGCAGCAAGATCATCGCCGGTTTGCGTCCCGGTGAGGACACTAGGACCTTTCTGCATGGAGTTTGCATGTTCTCCCAGTGCAGCGTGGGTTCTCTCCGGGCTCTCCGGCCAAAAACATGTTGAGGTTAATTGGTGATTCTAAATTGTCTGTAGGTGTGAATGTGAGTGTGCTTGATTGTCTGTCTCTAAGTGTGGCCCTGTGATAGACTGGTGACCTGTCCAGGGTGTCCCCTGCCTTTGTCCTAAAGTCAGCTGGGATAGACTCCAGCCCCCCACGACCCTAGTGAGGATTAAGCGGTGTATAGATAATGGATGGATTCTAAAGTGCAGAACTAGTTGGAACCTTTAAAAATAGTTGTTACAGTTTTACATTAGTTACACATATGTGGGGTAAACATGAATGTTTTGTTATGCATGTCTGGTGGTTTACTGCAGAGCTACTTACACCACTACCTAAATTATTTGGGATAAGATATGAGGACGGCAGATTGGTATCTTTCCTATATACTTCTATTACATGAGCATCTGCATGTGGCAATAGTTACTGTCTGTGCTTCCACCGGTACCACAGAGATCCCTTTTTGTTTACAAAATCATTGACAAAGATTTAAAAATATACAAATATGCGAGTATCAAAATGTAACAGACATGGAACAAGACGCCATAAAACTAAGACAGCTTGTCTGTTTAAGAGATATCGTGTCCTAATGAGATATATTAAATCAGAAACAAGCATTTGCTGTCATTTAGTCGACAATAAGCATTTCTTTTTTAAAATGAATATGTGAAATGCACTTCATCTACAAGCTATGCATGAAACAATTCACACAGAATCCAACTGACTCCTGTGTTTTATTATGTTCTGATTGCAGATTAATTTCATTTTTTCCTGTTTTTCTGTTCCGTAACCATCAATGTCACACCAATACCACCAACATCATGGATTCCCCTGATCTCTCAATGGAAACTATAATGGTACAATTATCTGGCCTTGTCGTGGGTGACATGTTTAGCATGTCAGGTCAGGAATATGTGTGTGTGTGTGTGTGTGTCCTGTGGTTTGTGTCATATATAGGCTGTATAACCATGACATCGATGTACCACCCCAGACCTGAGGGCCAGCAAGCCAGGGATTAGCTCCCGGGAACAAAAGACAAAAACACCAACGTGTTTCTGTGATGTTCACAACAAGGGATTAGAAGGTTCCCACTGACAGGATTAAAACAATACCTACTGTTTTCTCTGTCCTTCCACACCAACCCATTGCTTGTTATATTAAGAGATAATGTTTTTCTTCGCTTTCCCTCCGTTTGGAGCTTTTCTCTTTGCTCTGCTTATCCCACTCCGGCTTTTAAATGGTTAACCTGTGTTTTGGCCTTTTTCCCCTCCTCTGGCAGGATTATGTCAATCCTACCTAATCCTGAAATTCCACCTTAATGCTACGCCTCGGAATAGTACTGTCATGTATAGAGAAATACATTCATATCAAAAAAGTAAGAGTGGCTTTAATGATTTTCATTTTTTTTTTTTCAATTGAACAGTTATTTCAGGTCTAGCGAGACTCATAATATATAATAAAGCAGACCAGTGAACCAGTAAGCCGTGTGATCAAAAAAAATAAAAAAATGCATGGGTGCCAATCCGAACACTTTTTTTTCTTCTCCATTTGCTTTTTGAACGACAAAGAAGAATACGTTAAGGGCTTTGTCTGACAGAAGCAGTATAATCAAGTGAATTCACTGGGCAACACTGGAACGAATTGAGTCAATCAAAAGCGATTACCTATCAACCAGGCACACCAAAGAAATGGTCAGAGAAAACTGGGTCATTACAGTTAGGGAAGAAGTCATATTAAAAGAAAGAAAAAAACAAAAACAAGCTGGCATTAAAGCGCCGTTCTAAATTTGTTATGATTCAGCTCTAATAATGGCAGGCTCACTGGTAATATATGAATGATGGACTTCCTTCCCAATTTGTGACATGGATTATAGGATTTAAACAATATGCTGTGAGCATAGTTTAATAGGGAAAAAAAAAATAAATGAAGTGTAGACAAGAGCTGGGCTTATTATTATTTTCTCACAGTGGGATCCAAATGTAATTAACGACTAAAAAGATTGAGTGATAGAGTTACAATCAGTGTGACAGCCAGAGATGATAGCGGATGTTGACACAGCTGATATGTGGAGATGAGACGACTGGGCTGTGACCACACTGATTGGTCTGATGTAATTGGAATGTTGACAAAAATAAACACCAGTTCTGGAGGGCACAAATTATTCTAAATGCTAGCCTGCCAGGCAAAAGCAATCACACCCGGACAAACCTCGAAGCTATCAATAATCACCCCAACACCTCCCCCCCATCAAAAAAAAAAAACAAAAAAATCCTCCAAACAGAGATGTTTACACATAGATAAGGCCCCATGAATACCCTCTGCCAAAAACAAAAAAAAAACAAGGTCTTTATGCAAGGCTGCGATTACAGGAAAACCAAACAGCAAGAGTAATCAGACAAAGATCAACCTCCAAGGTAGGAGTAATCAAACACAGAACGCCTGGGGGGCAACAACAGCAATAATCAAACGTGTACTGCCATCTGAGCCTGTTCACTGTCAGGCCAGTGGAGTAATGATATGATGAGGATGAAGAGATTCCTCCATGCAGGAGCTTGTTGCAGAGCAGAGCGGACACAAGTCAACCACAACTCCAGGGTTTGCTCCAGGCTACCTTCTGATTGTAGAATAGGAGGAAAGTTTAGCCAAGATATCTTCTTCTGTAAAGCAAAAAAATGGTGAATAATTTGACATCTGCCAATTATTCGTAAAAAAAAAATAAAAAATCTCTCACTCGTAGCAAAAAGTTGCCCGATGCTCAGTAATAATCTTGTTATCTATTGCATCTGTTCACCAAACTGTCATTCATTTGCCTATTTTTTGACCTTCAAATCTATCATTCGCTCCCTCTGACATGCAGCATCTCCAGATTGACACTTCTGATGAGCCGTGGGGGGCTTTCACTGCTGTCAGACAGACTCTTTCTGACAACTCAGCACTGGTGGGCATGTCCAATCTCTAAGACCCGTGGAAGGACAACGCCGATTCAGAGAGAAACTGCTGCTCAAGTGCTCTCCCTTTGATTTTTGGATGTTTTGATTTACTTTGTGCTTCATATAATACAGATTTTTCATGCTTACAACCATCTGCCTTTGTCTCGCTGCATTACTGTGTGTGTGTGTGTGTGTGTGTGTGGGTTTTGTGAGCTGCACCATCACTCTCCTATCATCCCCATCAGCTACTCATGTCTTGCTCTTCTCCCAAATCTTCCTGACCTTCCTCAAATAAACCTATCAGCTGTAATCAAGAGCTATCTCCTCCTTTCTCCTACATTCACTTTGACATATACACACTGACTCCCAGACACACACACACACACACACACACACACAAGCAACAGCAGTGTCAACTTTTCACGCAGGTCTTTTTCTCTCCCTTGTGGACCTTCCGAGGCGGAGGCGGCCTGTGCCAAAGTGCTCAGCGGCATCTGTAGCCATCCAAGGCTCCTGTCACATACTGGGCTGCCCACCAATGTCCATATATAATCACTTGTGTTAAAGATTTTTGTGCACCGCTTGTCTATAAAAGAACATATGGAATAAATAGTGGAAAGAGTGCAAGGTTAAGAGCATTTAAGTCACCTTTAACAAAGAAATGTTGCAGATGCAATATCACTTTTAATTCCCCTCTCCAGGTCTTGCAAACACACACACACACACATTTCCACACATTCCCATGGACTGTATCTCCCAAGAGCACTCTGCTCTCTGCTCCCCCTCAGTCCCAAGGCTAGATTATCATAGACAAAAAAAGAGAGCGAGGGAGAGCAAGCAAGGCAGAGAGCGCAGAAGGAGCTTGGTTTTTGTCAGTGGGTCACACGGTGGTGGCATGGTTAACTAGCTAATATGATTAAATTTAGCAGAGGCACAAGTCACATTGTCAGCCCACATCAAAGTCTACCCGCTACTGCGAGAGCAAAACGAGCCCTCTGTGAAAAACCGAGAGAGAGAGAGAGAGAGAGAACGAGACCGAGAGGAGCAGACGAGGAAAAAAAAAAAGGGTGATGTTTTAAACATAAAACAGACAGAACCTAAGAAAAGATGAGGCAATAATGAGGCAAGGGAGAGGGAAGAAGTGTTAGCTTAACCTATCAAGTGAACTGTGTGACCTGAAAAGTAGCAGTTAACAGCAAATCTCTGTTTTCTATGTACAAATGAAGGGCCATTGACAAATACTTATAGTGTCAAGTATGAAACCAGCTCACTGACCTTGTGGTTTGATTATCTGCCTTGAGACTGAGAGTTTGAGAGCTCACTTCTCAGATGGTTTATTGCGTGGCATGAAACATCTAAATTGCTTTTAGAGCAGAGTGAACCAATTGACCCGTGGTCTGCCTCAGAAGTATACATGACATTAAATAGATATGTAGCACTGGAAAATAACTTGATTTATGAAGTAGAAATGTACTGTAAAGGACCACAATAGTTGTTGTCACTCTATTAGCCTATTGACCACATTTCTGTGCATTCGCTTTGAAAAGCACACCCCTAGTTTTTAGAATTATTTCCAGCTGGGAGAAAGATGCCAAGAGCCAGTGGGGATATAGGAGTCTTACAAAAGAAAATGCTTCCAGCACTGTTTGGGGATATTTTGGGTTTCAGATCCAATGATACACTTGAGCCAGCCAACTCAGACAAAGCTGTATGCACTATAGCGCCTCTGAGAAGCATTCATTCCTGTTGGAAGTTTCCCCCTTTTACTGCTTTCAACGTTGAACCATGGTCAGTTTAATTTGTTTTGTTGGGCACTAATTTATGAAAATGACTCTTTCATGTCAAAGTGAAAATAGTTTCTGAAAATTAGCGTCAATTAATTAAAAACACTACAGGTAAATAAAGTGATTACATAAGTATTTATTCCTTTAATAGTGACTCGCCTAATTTAGCACAGGTGCAGCTAACTGATGCTAGAAGTCACACAATTAATGAAATCAAGATCATCTGAGTGTAGTGAATGTGTCTCAAGTTACTGTAGTACAAAGACACCTGGATTTGGAAGGTCCAGTCACTGTTGAATCAGTACACCTGGCTATAACTGGACCAAAAAGGCAAAAGAACAATCCAAGAAATTTTGTGAAAATGGTAGTGAAAAGCACAAGTCAGGAGATGGCTACAAGAAATGTTCTAGTTACTGACTCTCCCCTGGAGTACAGTTCAATACATCAGTAAGAAATGGAAGGATACGGCATGTGTTTGCCTACAGCAGGCCGTCCTCAAAAACTGGGTGACAAGAAACAGACTAATGAAGGAGGCCACTAAGACACCCATGACTTCTCTGAAGGAGTTACAAGCTTCAGCAGCTGAGATGGGAGAGACTGTGTAGACAGCTGGTGCCAAGTTTTTCATTGTTGAAAATAGTTCAACTAGAGTTCAAGAGAAGGCATGTGGGAGTCAGCTGGAAAGAAGTTACTTGGTCTAATGAGATCGAAATTGAGCTTTTTTTGCTATCAGGCATGATGTTAGGTTTGGCCGACACCAAACTCTGTACATCATCCTAAACAAAACATCCTCATTGTGAAGCATGGTGGTGGCAGCATCATGATGTGGGGATGCTTCTCGGCCGCAGGCCCTGGAAGTGTTGTATAGATGGAGGGTGAATGTATTAAAATATTGGGAAATAAACATACTCTTCAGGCCATAATTGCGGTCAAAGATACAGATAATAAATAATGACTTGAAAGGGGTGATTGCTTATTTTACACTGTCCACTTTTGACATTATTTTCTTAAAAAAATCAAAAAAAAGTTTACTCTATAATCTATAAGTTTACTTTTTACTTTGACATTAAAGAGTCTGTTTTTGTAAATTCTTGTCAAAAAAGCCAAGTTATATCGACCATGATTCAATGTTGAAAACCAATGAAAGAGGAAAACTTCCAAGGGGGTAAATACGTTTTATAGGCACTATATTTGCTACAAGAAAGTTGTGGTGAACTTGGGTAACACATCAAAACACTTTAAGTAGGCTGCAGATCCCTCTGCATGTGTGCTGCAAGTACAGCGTCTGAACAAATATTTAGCACAGTGGGGGATGCAGTCACCTAACAACTCTCCCAACTAAACCCGGACAGTGTGAATATGCTTCTCTTCTTGGCAAATCATTTCAAGTATTCCTTCACAGATGGCCGTTGAAAACAAAATGAATTTCTTACAACACAGAAGCTAAAAGAATTATTTCGAGGGAGAAATGATTGGCAGTCTGGTCATTTTGTGCTGTTTGCAGGATTTAGCTTCATTCACTGTAATAATATAGGTCTAAACCATTTATTCCCAGCAAGACTTATCCTAGTAATTGACATTGAACAGCACTGTGAGCTATTCTAAAATCATGCATGGGCAAAGATGACTCTCAACTGCTGCACAGTTGCCTTCTTCAGCATACCAGCAACTTGGCAATGTTGGACCATTTGTTAATGGGACTAAATGACCATTAAAAAATTTGATATTTTGCTATGGAATTGTGTGCAGACGTGTAGTACCAAAGGCTAATAACTGTGGTGATCCTCTGGCTTTTCCTGTTGTGGCACCAAGAGGTGAAACTTTTCTATTATGAAGTGAAATATCTCAATATCTGCTTGTTTGTCCTCAAACATTATATGCCGATTTTCGATGCCAATATTTAAAATTACTGCCTTCTTCAACAGACGACCAAGGTTTTAAAAAAAATCAGACAAAAGCACTGTGGCTCAGCTGCTGAGGGTATATGCATTCTGTGCTTTGCAAACAGAATATTAGGATAAACAGAATTTTAATTAGTTATCTGATGCAGCAGCATCAAAAGACACTTCAGCCTCACCATAGAAGCCCCCGAACCCAAACTGCATAACATTTTAATTCACACATGAGCTACATTGAAAGCATCAAGGAAGGTATGCCTCAAATATAAAATGACTCTGTTGTTAATGCATAGCACAAACTGACTTGTCCAGATGTGGTTGTTACTGTGTTGTCTAATTTGGCATCAAAATTGTTCTGATTATGCCACCACAGACTCACACCTGCTTGCTTTGCCTTATGTAGCTTGCTTCAGCACAGAGAGTTCTCTGGGGAGCTAAACTGATGATAAGACTGAATCACAACTATCACTGCTCCATGGATATAATAAGACAACACATTTATACACACACACACACAGGCAGATGCACACCCACAGTCTCCTGGTGCTTGATGGCAAACCATTGGGATTTTGAAACTCTCCGAACAATCTGGGTTGGAGTTCATATCGCAATTATGCTCGTGCTAGTTATTCCAGCTGAAAACGTCCAGACATGTGAAAGTGACCTGAACACAATCGCTTACATGAAATAAGAGTAATTATCAGAAAATTAAGACAAAACAAGGCAGAAATGAACATGATTGCCTTTCAACAGGTGCTCAGACAAATTGGATTTCAGCCAGGCAGTGATGTTTTTGTTTGTTTTTCCTAATTTAAAATGACAGCGTATTTACAGTATTTGTGCACTGCCTGCAAGGTTCTCTTCCAGCATTACTTCAGTGAGACTGGCTTTTTGTTCATGGCTCATTATTACACCCCTGAGACTGCCAGCTATTGACATTAGTGATATTTAAAACTGGCTGTAAGCTGTTTGGCTGTACATATTGTGTAATTCGGGAGCTACAGTGTGTCACTGGTGAATTGTACCTTAACTAAAATGTTTGCGGTGACTGCCAGCTGAGCAGTCTGCACTGGACATGCATTTTCAAACACATTCATTAGTTTGGTTCTTAGCTGTAGGGCTCATTTGTTGATGTTTTGTTTTAGTTTTGTGTTTCTGCTGATTCTGTTCTTGTGCCAATTTAGGCTGCGGAGGCACAAATGCATACTGAATTGCCTATTGATATTCAAAACAGTGTTTTACATTAGAAAGTAATAGCAGAACTTGTTAACACTGCTCGTCTTGTATTGTGCGTCTCCACCAAATCCTGACCTCAAGTGTCTGCTTTCAATTGAGGCGCAGACTCACACTTCGAGTACTTAAAGGTACAGTTTAACAGTTCGGGAAATAATAAAGCTGTTGACTTTGTTTAGCATAAAACAGGCTGAAATAAGCATATTTTTGTCCAAAGGTAACAAAATCTGGTTATCAACTCATTGCAGCATCCTTAAATAACACATCATTATGCATATCATTTATTACATTTGTGAAAAATGAAGTTAAAAAACTGGGAAGGTAACTGATTTCCCCATTTCCAGACTTAGAATGGCAGTAGTAGCATGTATCATCACCAGATGAAAAATGTGGGTATAAGCCTGCCATTGGCCACACCTTTCATCATGCAAACCTCACCAAAACAATTCACTACTTAAAGAAACACTACTAAAGAGAACACTGTTGCTGCATTGTGAGTTTAACACAACCCAAAATGAATGTGACTGGTTTAAAGTAGGCATACTAATTCCCTTCACTGATTGGTCGATGGTATCAATCAATAATCAATTATTTGTAAATTTAGTACAGTGGACATTAATCCATTTGCTGATATTTGCTATTTCTGACACATGACAGTTTGGTTTCTTTAGCTACTCAACTTAATGTTGGTCTCATCTTGAATAGTAATCTTCGGCCGGAAATCATTACCTTACCATAAGTCTCTGTCATGGTGGCCCATTGCTTACTAAAGCTCCATGATGTTCTCTTCTAGTCAACACTGAACTGCCCATAGCGCGAGCGAACGCTTCCTCAGGCAAAACAAGCTACAGTCTTTCAACTCAATGAACAGTCTCCACCTGGTGGCAAAACCAGGTACCACAGGTACTGTACAATGCATTTTCTGACATGCATGTCTTTCATTTTCTGTCTTCTTGGTTAATGCAGTTTTAATCTTGAATTATTAACAGCTATTAATCGATCAACAATTACGCATTGACATTCCTAGTTTAAAGAAATACAACCGAGCAGAGGTGCAGTCAAACTATTCTGCACCGTGCTACGTCACGGATAGAGACTGGTCTGGCTATGCAAGCCTACTGGCGCCTAAATCTCCATAAAATAGTTAGCCATTGTGCCCTCTATAAGTCTTTATGCTAAACTAAGCTAGTCTTCCATTCCACAAAGAGCCCAGGTTTCCTGCCTTCAGTGTTTTTGCAGCTTTCAACTCCTTCATTTGCATCTCCCTCTATTTGCTCCCGTTAGACTACCTACAGTACCTATATACTCCCTCTCTCTCCCCTCATGTGCATTCGTTCATCTCTGCTCTCCCCCGTGCAGAGTGAAGGGCACAGAGGACTGCCAGTCTGGTCCTCATTATAACAATATGTGCGATACCTTTTACAGTTGTCAGAGTGAGGGGGTAAATCTGGCCACATTGCCCCCTCTGGCAGCAACCCTGTCACATCAATGACCAGTGCTTCTTTCTGATTTGCTGTCGCCCATGGTTACAGACTGATTCTAATCTGTGCCCGAGCCCTTTTGCACTGAGATAATTAAAAACACCACTTTTACAAGTTACAGCACAGTTGCTTTATAAAGTTTTTTTTTAATTATTTATTTTTTTCCATTTTGCCCTTTTTTTTTTTTTTAAATTTCTATTTTATTTTTTGCTTGACAGGTATCAGAGTTTTGACGTGTACCCACCTCGGAATGTGACATAATGATGTTTGCAAACGGTAGAAAAATGCAGAGGAAAGTGACAGTTTTTTACTTCAAATCTTTGGAGATAATTACAGTGTTTACCAGCAAATTGTCAAATCACATACCTGACATTTCAGGGCTTAGCCAGTTGAGGGACTCTTTAACAGTTGGGAAATCTTATTATTGTTTGCGGTAAGCCTCACTGATTATGAAATCACAGAGGATTATAGAAAAGTGTTCATTAGAATGTCAGTAAATGTTAATTGCATCCAGTGGGAAGAGATATATTGGATGGAGATGAAAATACTATAAATGTAGTCCATAAAACAATGACATACACCTCCTGACAGAGCCCATAACCAACACTGTATATCAATTTATTGATCCATCGATAGCCCAATCCAGATGCTGCTTCAATTTACTAGATTGTATATCACCCACATGCACAAAAGGTATCAGTCAGGTTCACAGGCACAAACACACACACACACACACACACACACACACACACACACACACACACACACTTTATATGTTTCTCGTGCACCCACACACACACAGACGAATTGAGTAGCATATTTCACTGGGAGAGGAGAAAAATGCTCTATAACAAAAATGTCAAGGTGTTTTAAGGAAGAAATATGCTTTGGCACACAACAGCAATTGATGAAATGTGACCTTGAGTTCTTCTTTTTCCATTTTTGTTGCATCAGAATAATGAATGGTGCTGGGTCAGGAGAAAAAGAGGAAAAGGGGAAAAAGCAAATTGAGGAACCATGAGGAGCCATTTTTATGGTTATTAAAATCAGTTGTCAGGAGCAAGGAATAAAAAATGAGTTTTAAATGTGACAGTGTGTGCATGAGTCACTGCATAACACCAAGACGCATCCTACAACTAACACAGATCATTCTCTGTTTATAATAACTCTCACTAATTACTTTCCGGGATCGATAAAACCTGTGAATTGAATGGAACTGTTCTTTTAGCACAATTTATAGGGAGAAAAATTCGCTTGTCTGTGTGTGTGTGTGTCTGTGTGTGTGCGCATATAGTGGTCCTGATAGTGGGAGGAGTTAATTGAGTAGAGAAATGAGAATGTGTTTGATAATTTGGCCGACGCACACAGCAATTGACCTATCGTAGGAAGTTTCAGAAAGTGAAATGAGAGTTTGGGGGGAAAAAAGCAAAACAGCGAAAAAGTGGAGTTAATTATGTGCTGATCCTCTTAGGAACATCTTACCTTGAGAGGTTTCTTTTTTCAATATATGAGCTGTATTTTTGCTCTCACTTTGTTAACCCAAAAGGTCAAATATGAACTTTGCGAGTACATTTAGGTTGTGTATAAACTTAGCTACGTAGGCTTTCTAGAAATGTTCCATGTTGACAAAATCCAACATGACAGACACAGTACGGACTGAGCTGGGACGCTTATTCAACACTTGACGTGGCAAGAAAGACTGAAGGCGACAAAGCAGTGCTTGTAATGCAACATGGTGAGATGCCACTGAGCTGCTATCTTGTAACCTATATACGTAGAGGCAAGTAGACTGACTCATTTCTAGATATTTTTTTACCAAAAATTGCTTAGCCCTGAGGTTAAACATAGTCCCCATCTTTCAAGACTGGTTTATACACCACTGTATACAAAAGGATTCCATATTAATGCTGTAATCCCAACAACACTGTCTCTGACAAGTTATGTCTAAACGCTATTAATTTGCAACATTTAATATATTTTGTTAACAAGCTTTAATTTCCATGTGCTGCAAAATTCCATATATGGCTCATATGGAGACAATGGTAAACACTAGCTCTTTGGATGTACACAGAGAGTGGAAAAAGGAGTTTAACTGCCAGATTTACCCAAGTTGGAATCTAGTGATTCTATCTACAAGCAGTGTTTTCTATGTGTAAAGTATTTCAAACATTAATATTTCAGTCGAACATGTTGATTTAATTGTGGGATTGTGATTAATATTTCATTATCTGTAAGCCCTGCAACTAACAATGCATTTCTGCAATGCATTAGTAGTTGTTGTTTTTTCCTGTATCAAGCAGCAGAGATTCTCTTGAGTTAATTTGTCTTAGATCACATCCCACTTTCTGCAAATGTGACAGTCAAGCACCTCGAAGTGACACTGAACAATAAGTTGCAGATGAGCTGAAGCTGATACAGATTCAGGTGATAATTCATAGTACAAGCAACCTCTTTCACATAACCGCAATGTTTCACCATATAAAAATACAATAAACACATTGTTGGAAAAACATGAATCACCACCACTTTAACCAAAGTGTTTTTGTTGCCTAAACCCAACCACACATGGAACTCACACACACACACCACAGTCCTAAATGTCATTAATGTCGCCCCTTGCTACACTACAAATACAAATGGAAAACATAATCCAGGCAATAATTATGTTACCCTTTCAACAAACTGAACAATTTAGCACTACAAACATAATTTCCAGGCGACGGGGTTAGTTTTATTCACACTGGAGCTGAGCACATAAGTATGCAGGAATGCAGTAGTCCATACTGGTTTACAGACAACGTTCTACAGAAATCCAGAGAATTTAATACCTGAAAAATCAAGGTTAATCAGATTGTTTAAAAAAAAAAAATACACAAAGATATGCCTTGCTTATTGCTTTGCAATATTGCCACACTGGACAGAAATATTAAAAGAATGCCTGCCTTGATAGAGACGATTCAGCAAATTCTACAAGGTTTCACAAATGTCTGTCATCTCCAGGAATAAGTCACCACATAACCTACTCAGACTTCTGAGTGGGACCTTAAGTGTAATCAAACAGTGGTGCTTTCTTGTTATTTTTTCATTTTCTATGTCCAGTCTTTTCACATTCGGTGTCCGTCTTGGTCCCTTCTTTTACTGTCCTCCCTTCTGTTTTACGGTCTGCAGTATAATATCTCCACTATCAGCTCCACTGACACATGACCCTTCTCATCTACGGATCTATTTAGTCTGACCTCTATTTCTCACTTTCTTCCCATTCCTCTGTCACTTATCTAAGGTTTTGAGTCCCCTCTCTGTACATGTCCACCAGTTACTCCATTACATGCCCAACACATTGCCCTTCCTCTGTTAGTTCTCTGGCTTCTTCCCCATCATCAACTCTCTTTCTCCCTGACCCATTTGCCTACCTGTTTGCCCACAGTTCCCCTTTTCTTCCTCTCCTCTTTGCATCCAACCCCTCCCCTCATTTTCCTTCCAATCTCCATCCCCCACGGGACTGAGGCCTTACCTCATGAAAGAGTCATCAGCGGTGCATAGCTCTTAATAATAGCTAATCTGTTTAAGCAGCCGCTAAAAAGGTCACGGCATCGGCTAGCGAGGAACAGAGGGAGGGAGAATGAATGGTGTGGAATAGAGGATTTAGAAATAAGAATAAGAGGCCAGGAGAACAGACAGAGAGAGAAGGGCAAACAGCAAGAGGGAATTTTCCTTATAGTGCACCTACACAGTATTTTCCTCATATAAAGTTACATAACTAAGCATTACAGCTGTAAAAACGGTGTATAATGGTGCAAAGGATAACTGTATGTGTTTAGAGTGCTGCTCTCTGGTACAAGATCTCAACTGAATTCTCATGAATCCAGCTTTGGTTCAATGGGAAAGTGATTTGTGAACACTCACAGCCATCAGATCCTATTATGGCCCCTGCAAATTCTCTCATAATGACCGTAAGGAGACATGCAATGGCAAAATCAATCATAGATCTATGCACTTATTGAGAAGCCATCAGAGGTAGAGAGGAAAGTGGGGGGAGAGGATCAATATGATATAGCAACAGTGAAACACGCATTGTATGGGAAGATGGCAGAGGGCTGCAGGGTGAGTCCGTTGAATAGCCAAAGCTGGAGAGGAACAGTAGTGCAGCTAATGATGAGATGGACATTTACAGTGACAACAGGCTCAATCAATATTCCCAAAATAAAACAGCTGAGTGCGTGTCATTTGTGGAGATGTACCATCGTAGTGATGGCCAGCTGCAGCAAGTCCAGTTTCTCATTGCTATAACGATGATTAATATGATTATCAGTTGATCATTCTTGACAATCTAATAGATTAAAGCATACTAGCCAACAATCCAGAAGAACAACAAGACGTGTAGTGTACTGTACACTGTCATTAAAAGGACTGTGGTTGTAGTGTAGTAGGGGGTTGTGTCACGAGGTGACTTATTCTGTTTAACTCTGAACTACTGCAAACAGTGCAGGCATCATATTTCATGAATGATTTTCATTTTCAAATTGTTGACAAGTTTGGTTTGCTAATTCTACTGTCCTCTGTTGCAGTCAAGATTACGGATACACAATATTTTCAAACTATTTTCTTAACCGATAATTTCCTATGTTATCAATCACTCATATTTGTTGTTACAACAAACGGCATTTTTTCATGTGTAGATGAAGCCATTATTAACCATGAGTATTTCATGTTCAGTATAAACTTAGCTCGTCTTTATTAGGTGAACAAGCTTCAAGAATGCTTGGGCTTGTTTTCTACAGGAGAACACGGGTCTGAGGCCATTAATCACTACAAGAGTCTCTGTCATGGTGGACCGTTGCTAGATAAACCCCCACGATGCTATAAACCACTACATTCCAAATCACATAATTTATCTTTTTTTACTTACATTCTACAGCTGCCCTCACAATGTTCGTATGCACAGTTTTATGCAGTAGGAATACAACTGGAACATACTACTTTATCATAATATTGCACCTTAAACTTTGACTGCTGTAGTCTGTAATGTGAAATGTGAAAAATATTGAAACACATCCTGTTGACCACCTCAATCAAAACTGAAATAACAACTTTTCAGGTCATAACAGACTTGAACACAACATTTGAGCTGCAGTCTTTCGTCTGATTAAACAGGAAGAGGCTCTATTTGGTGCAGAAACCAGATATGACAGCAAGTCTACAATACATTTCCTGACATGCATGCCCTCTTCATCTTCTTTCTTATCAGCTGATAAAGCAACTGATTAAATTACTTGCAACAATTAATTGTTTTATGATTAGTCATTAACACTCCGACTGATGATATCATCCAAGTAGCGGCCTAAGGAGACATCAGGACTGATGAGGTAACCATATGAGGACACCTGATCTGACCAGGGGCCGCAAGGTGGCTTGGTGGTTAGCACCATCACCTCGCAGCTAGAAGATCCCCGGTTCGCATCTCAGTTAGGATGCCCGAGATCTTTCTGTGTTGAGTTTGCATGTTCTCCCCGTGCAGTGTGGGTTCTCTCGGGGTTCTCCGGCTTCCTCCCACACAGTCCAAAAAGTATGTTGAGGTTAATTGGTGATTCTAAATTGTCCATGAATGTGAGTGCGCTAGGTTGTCTGTCTCTCTGTGAAGCCCTGTGATAGACTGGTGACCTGTCCAGGGTGTCCCCTGTCTTCGCCCTTAGTCGGCTGGGATAGGCTCCAGTCCCCCACGACCCTAGTGAGGATTAAGAGGGCGATGGATGGATGGATGGATGGATGGATGGATGGGTGGATGGATGGATGGATGCTATAAAGACACAAGCAGTATACCGAACCAAAGCATGGTAAACTTAAGCTTTAAGTCAAAACCAAAGAAGAGGCTGCATTTCCAAAACTTACTGGATGCTCTCAAAGTCGTCAACAGTGAATCAATGTGCATAGTGTACATAATCATGTTGCTGTACCCCAAAACAAGATTTCCGAGTAATACGCTGACTAATCTGGTGCTTTGTATGCATTACTTAAAAAGGTTAAAGTGGTTTTTGTGCTAATAGTACAGCAGAAAACAATGAAAATATAATGAATAGTAAAAAATATCATTAAATGACAAAAATGTATTGTTTGTTGTGTATAAGACTTTGATATTATGGTTAAATAAATACCCATTCAAGGGTTACAATTCAAGGATATGCCACCGATTTAGCATTGCAGTCATGACTTACTGGACTCGTGATAGAAGGCTGGAAAAGAAAAACAATAAAATTGATGCAGCAGAACCAGAGATATCATCTATTATATTCCACAAATGCTTCTTCCCTGTCAAAACACCTACATGATTCCACATAGCAACTTCAAATGCCAATAGTTTGATCAGAGATTGTGTTATGCTCGTAGTGTAGCCTTGAGCCGCAAGCTTCAAGCAAAGATGAGAGCAGTTTACAGAGGTCTGGTAAGCTCACTTCTTCCCAACTGTACACCTCCAGATTTTTTTGTTTTTTCAATACTTGTAGTCTTTGGGCCTGACTGATGCAGAATCAAGCGACATCACTTGATGCAGTTTTGTGATTATGTGCAGCTCCATCTGGAAGCCACAGAAGTCTTTATACAGCATATTTCACTGATGTTAGATCAACGTTTGTACGGGAGTATTGATGTAAAAGTGTTGGAGCAGCATTTAAAGTGAATTTAGGTGGATTTTGCTCTGATTATGGATCACACCTAAATTTCAAAATCAAATATTATGAGAAAGGGAAAAACAAAAGTTTGTGAGGAGTTTGCATGCTGTCACTGTGCTTCAGTCCAAAGACTTGCAGGTTGGGCTAACTGGTGACTCTAAAGAGCCTATAGGTGTGAATGTGAGCATGAATTGTCGTCGGCTTGTGTGTCAGCCCTCTGATTGACTGGCCATCTGTTCACCCCTCCTCTTGCCCATTGTCAGCTGGCATAGGCTCCGGCCCCTTTGAACCTCTAAAGGATAAGCGGCTATGGCTAATAGATTATTTATTGCTCAAACGCATAATTTACTTTGATTTTGCAGTGATTATGGGCTCCAGCAAAAGTTTAAAAACAATGTTATTCTTTGACACCTTGCACTTTGTGTGTGTAGAGTTGTTAATAATTTAAGGAAATCCCTTGCAAATTAAATCCCTACTTTTTCTCATATATATATAGACATACACACACATTTCCAACTCTCATCCAGCCCTTTACTGCCCCTGCCTCTGTTAAATGCAGTAAAAGGATAATTGTTGCAATTTATCTGTGATCAAAACACACAATATAAAAACTGAAAAAAAAGGCCAAGCACAAAAATGCATTTCACTTTAACTTGGAGTAGGTGCCTCAAGTACATGGCTGTAAAGATTGTATTATTACAAAAGCTTCTGAATGGAGCATCCACTCTATAAAAAGGCGAGTGTAAAGTAATTGCCTATTCATAAATGGAATAAAAATATTCTTTTAAATTAAAGAACACATCCCTCTACAATAACATAATCTGGCTGCTCACAGAAACTTCATCCGTCTGTCATTTAGAAGTGATCCATTGTCCTTTTGTCTTCTTTTGACCCGTCATAAATTTCAAATGACTATTGGTCTGTGATATTAAGAAATTAAATTCAGGCGAGTATAAACACGAGGTGTATTGAATTTAGTGACTAGACACAGAGCTGGTATTTCGTCTTTCATTCTCGCAGAAATTATAGAGTTACCCTTGAAAATAAGTATGCCCACTTCACAGAATATTCCGCCGGCTCAACTTTCCCACCTCTGAGACGTCCACTCACACTACCTTTTTGAAATTCTTTGGAGCAGGTGGACTTCCCACTTCCCCAATACAAAAACTAAAAAGACAAAAAGCCACTTCAGAACTCAACGACTTCTAGCCCCCCATGGGACTTAGCGGATTAGTCAGGAGTGAGGGAGCGAGAAGAGAGAAAGACTCAAGAGTGAAAGACATAAAGAGGGAAGTAAGAGGGAGAGAGATTGGCTTCCCCTTTCTATTCCCATTGTGGGCCATGGGCCGTGCCGTCTGAATAGCTATGCTAATAGGCAGCTGAAAGTACGAAGAGATAACACAAAACCCACTTGACTTCCTGACACCTACTTGAGTGGGGCCACAGCGTTTTCCATGGCTAGTTGTTATTCATGGGACCTGAAAGTAGCCTGTCTGTCAGCCTTTGGGTAGACTGTTATTTCGCCTTCGGAGCAAAAATACTCAGGCACGCAGCCAGTTTCTCGTTACAATTGGCGGCTTAAGTATTAATTATCATTTAAATGCTTGTAGGGATGGAGAGGGTCTTTTCCGAGGTGGGAGTGCAGATTAGGGTCCTGATGTGGTTATGGAGATTTAGCCCGATCTTTGGCAAGAGGTCAGCAACTGGTGAGATGTAATCATCTGCAGCAGCTGCAGGGTCTCGACAAATAGCTGAATTTAACATGAGATATCCCAAGTACCTGTCTACCCACCCAAACAGTCATGAACGGCTGTATTAGATGTTGGCGAATGAGAACATGAACTAGCAGCTAAGTCATCACTTGCAATAATAATGCAAAGACACCAAAAACAAGGACAAGAAGTTGATTGGAAAAGTACACTTAAGTACATCAAATTAATGCAAGTCTTCACAAATATCTTTTCGAGCAGAGGACCCACTGTAGATGCACGAATTTGCACGCGCCAAAGCAAACACATCGTAATGCACTACAGGGTGTTACCATGGTGGAAAAGACTTTCAGTAGGGACAAAATGTTCTTCAGAGGTTATTCACAGCGAGTAATTTGTCTTTTCCCTAAAATTCATTCGTTCAAATTTGATTAGTTTACAGTCAAAATGGCTCTTCATCGCAGTATTTAGGGAGGTCGTATTGAAAGTTTCGCCGCTGCATTGTGTGCCTCGTTCAAATGAAAATGAACTTATTACAGCTGCAAAAAACTGTTTTTAAATTCTGTCTGTTAAAACACCAAACACTGTTCAGAATCCAGGATGTTATTTTTAATGAGGAAGAGTTTTGATACATGGTGGAGGAGGTAATCCTCATGTGTACATCGTGCGCAGACAGTCAAAGAGAGTGACATGGCATGGACAGTCGGAGTTGATTAAAGAGGATGTGATGGTTCCTGATTAAAGGGTAAGTTTTGTCCCATATCTTTTGGGCTATGACAGCTTAAGATGGCAGCTCACTGCCATAGAGGGGAAACTCACACCCATCACAGGGAGCAGTAATGAGAAGAGCCCCTTTTCTTGGCAGCGATTGAGGCTGGCGGAAATATATTTCTTTTCAGCTTCGCGAGTCATACAGTAGAGTTGTGTTTGATCAACATTCAAACAGCTTCCTCCTTCTTCGCACATTAGGCTTAAATCAATGACTGGTGTCACACGGCTTTTTTAAACCGCAGAAAGGAGAAAAATCGTAAGTGTTTAAGTTCCATGTGGCCAAGTTTGGGATCTTTCATTTGGCATTGAGTCACTAAAATGTTATTTCAATTTTTTTTTATTTTTTATTTTTTGTTTGTTTTGCAGTGACAGTATTTCATTGCGTCTGGGCATCGTGTTCAAAAGCCGCCTGCAAATGAAAGAAATTGCATCAGCTAAAGCATTGCGATCGCTCCACTAAAGTAGAGTCACTTAAATAGTATTGCACTTCAAGTCACAGATTGTGTTGTCGTCTTGCCCTCAATCACGGAATTACTTTGATGCTGGCCCTCTTATTCAGAAGTCACTCAAAGACAAAAAAAAAGAAAGTCCAGCTAACTCCTTGAAAGCCTTCCCACATTTCAAATTCCGTCTTTTATTTGGGATTTGGGTACAAATCACTATTTTGTTCCATGTTCATGTGTAAATTGTGCTGATAATTACTGGGCTGAAATCTGTGTCTGGGAGTACAAAGCTAGCTCATTGTATAATGGAAGCAATTTGCATCTGCTTTCACTGAGGCTGCTGTGGCAACCCCCCGAGAATCAAAGGTTGATTAATGCGTCCAACCACAATTTATTAGCAGCTGTTCAGGTGGCTTTTGATAGTGTGTGTGTGTGTGTGTGTGTGTGTGTGTGACAGAGAGACTGACAGTGTTAAGCCCTGTTCACACTTTGCTTCACCACAGTGGAGTGCAGTGTGCTGTGATGCTTCCTAGACTTTCTCAAATTTGATTTGCTTAATGCCAAACTTGAACTAGTTTTAGAGGTCACACCCATGAGCAGATGCGATGAGGCCTCGGGGCATTTATGCCTCAAAAGCTGCCCGACCCTATGCAGCAATAAGTTGGGTTCTGACTGCCTGAAAAATGGATTTTAGATTGAATTCTGCATTAACTAAATACCCTTATTAGAGGGCAACTTGCAGGTAGAACTTTTTACTGCTTTTATAACCAAAATTTCATGGAAATATTTGAAAAGATTTTGTATGTTTAATGAGACATAAAGGTCGAAATTCAGATGAGAATGGGGCTTAAAACACTTAAGAGGAAGTCAACTCTTTCTTAGTGCATTGTGCAATGGTAGGTGGTACAGAGGCTGACCAGCTGTGTCAGAAAGTTGGTCTTTTTGCTAATTGCCTTCCAATTGTCTTTTTTTTTTTTTATCATGGGGAATTATTGTGTTTGTGCAGGCTGCAAAACTCCATTCAGGACATTCAGTCCACATGTTTCCAAACTGCAGAGACAGCTTTTGTGCCTGGATCAGTTTTGTGCAGGTGAACTCGTGCTCTGAAATACATGGTTGTACATTTTAGGTCAACCCTGTCTCCACAAACTGAAGCACATTCTCAAATATGTTTTTTAAGGGAATGTAATTTTAGTTTATTTTGTAATAAATGTAATTTTTGACCTGTGATGTGGCATGAAAGGCGACCAGTTTGACAAAGCCCAAGTTAAGCGGCAAGAGGGATGTTAACAAGTGACATAAACCAACAAACAGCCTTTCACCCAGAAGACCAGGACTCACGTCCCATAACGGATAAGAGATCATCCATCCATCCATTATCTATACACCGCTCAATCCTCACTAGGGTCGCAGGGGGGCTGGAGCCTATCCTAGCTGACCTAGAGCAAAGGCAGGGGACACTCTGGACAGGTCGCCAGTCTGTAGACTTAGAGACAGACAACCAAGCACAGTCACGTTCACACCTACGGACAATTTAGAATCACCAATTGACCTCAACATGTTTTTGGCCGGAGAACCAGGAGAGAACCCATGCTGCACTGGGAGAACATTCAAACTCCATGCAGAAAGGTCCTAGTGTCCTCACCAGGACGCAAACCGGCGACGATCTTGCTGCGTTTTAGAATCACCAATTGACCTCAACATATTTCTGGAACTTGTGGGAGGAACCCAAAGAACCCGGAGAGAACCCACGCTGCACGGGGAGAACATATAAACTCCACCGGGATGCGAACCGGCGACCTTCTCGCTGCGAGGCAACAGTGCTAACAACTGCACCACCTTGTAGCCCCATAAGAGATCATCAGATTCAGAATTAAGTTTAGTTTCTGTCCTGGTTTGCTTTCGGTCTTCACTCACTTTCTTACATGCTTGAAGCTTGGCAAAGGTTTGGCACCTAAATTACTTGGGTAGTGTTGGATTAAAATATGACTCTTTCACTGCATGTTTGAAGCGTCTCTTTCATTCTCTGAGTTAAGAGCGTGACAAGTCTCACTCTATCTACTATGTGATTGTTTGGCTGAAAAGAAGTGGCAAAAAACATGGCAAAGGTATGTTGATTAGAAACGTATTTGTGATACATTTCAAGCATCCTCTTACAGAAAACACATTTCCCTTAAAACATAATTGAGAATGCAGTTTAGTTGTAAAGCAATGTGCGGTCACATTTCAGGATATAGGACAAACTTACAAATACCTTCAGTACACACAGCCGCTTTAGTTCCATAATCAGCAGCAGCATCTGGTACTGGTGTCAGTGGGAGCAATGGTCAGAGACCGGTCAGAGATTCAGCTGGACAAAAATGTGAACTGAACTGACCTCTAAAACTAGTCTTCTTTTGTGTTTGCTAGCTTACAAATTGGTCAGTTCCCCTGCCTGGCAAGCCAGATGTACAACTGCTCAATTTGGAATCATGCTCAAAATAAAAGTGGAAAATCACATTACAGGCTGATCCAACTTCAGTGGAAATTCCTCAAGACAAGTCGAAATGAGTTTCAGTAGTCTGTGTGGCGTCCATGTGCCTGTATGACCTCCCTACAGCACCTGGGCATTCTCCTGATGAGGCGGTGGATGTTCTCCTGAGGGATCTCCTCCCAGACCTGGATTAAAGCATCAGTCATCTCCTGGACAGTCTGTGGTGCAACGTGGTGTTGGTGGATGGAACGAGACATGATGTGCCAGATGTGCTCAATTGGATTCAGGTCTGGGGAACGGGCAGGCCAGTCCATAGCATTAATGCCTTCATCATACAGGAACTGCTGACACACTTCAGCCACATGAGGCCTTGCATTGTATTTGCATCAGAAGGAACCCAGGGCCCACTGCATCAGCATATGGTCTCACAATGGGTCTGAGGATCTCATCCCGGTACCTAATGGCAGTGAGGTTACCTCTGGCTAGCACATGGAGGCAGGGGCAGATCTAGAGAAATAATAATGGGGTGGCATATAGATTTTAGGGGGTGGCGTGTGTGCATGCGTGAGTGAGTGAGTGAGTGAGTGAGTATATATATATATATATATATATATATATTATTTAACTTATTCCTTATTAGGGTCATGGCGCTGGGGTGGGTGAAGGCAGGGTACACCTGGACAGGTCACCAGTCTATCACAGGGCTACACTTAGAGGCAGACAAGCACTCTCACATTCACATCTAGGACAATTTAGAACTACCAATTAACCTTATTTTTTTTTTTTTTTCTCAAACCAAATCTCCAGACATTTTTGCGTGGAGTCATCAGATTGACACAAATACTGCTGAAATAAATGTTACATAAGTAAATATCATTTTTATTTGTCTGGGAATTCTAAACATGAGTTGTTTATTAGCTGTTAATCACAAGCCAAACTTCAGTGCAATAGTAGTAGGATGGAAATGCTTTTAGCATTAGATTTTTCAACAATACATGTACAACAATAACATTGTGTAGACCATATTTTTCTGGCAAAATAGAAATGGAACAAGGATATACATTACATATTCATGACTGGCAGTAGTGAGCAAAGCCAGTGCAGCATAAAGACAACATGGATCTACAAGAGCTGAACACTACAATTACCATGTTGTCCTGTGAAACATCTGAAAAACTTTTTTACATCCAAAGCTTTGCTGTAGTTGCTTTAGTTTTACTGGTACATTTTGCATTGTTAGCTTGAATGTGTGATTTCTTTTGACTTACAGTCTGTATTCAATTCAATTCAATTCAATTTTATTTGTATAGCGCATATTTACAACAACAAGTCATCTCATAGCGCTTCACAAAGGCAGAGACAGAAACACCCAACAATCCAAAACATTTGGATTCCCTATAAGCTTCAGCAGTCTGCAAGCAGTCTGCAAAAGTGGGAAGGAACCGAAAACCCCCGCAGGGGAAAAAAAACCTCAGACAGAACCAGGATCAGGGAGGGACGGCCATCTGCCTCGACCGGTTGGGTGGCTGTAGGATGAATTATGAAATGTAGTTTACAGTTAAACAAGTTATTAGAAGTCATTGTCCTTTTGTAAAAGGAGGCATCATAGTGGGGGCAGCAGGATGCAGAAAGGTGAGGCCAGCGGCTTCAGAACCACAGGTTATAATTTTGTCTTTAAGTTGACAGCATCGAAAATGTCATATGATTATATCATGCCGGCGTGACGGCGCACCTCTAATGCTGTGTTCACACCAGACGCGAATTCATTGCCCTATTCGCGCGTTTTCGGACGTGTGCGTACACTGAGTTTACTCGCTTCATTCGCGCGTATAAATCGCGTGTCAAGATTTGTGTCTGAATTCAAGTCATTGGCGCGACTGATGCGATCCACACACCTGATCGATGGGATCCCCCAGTGACGCACACAGCTCGGGGAATTCGCCCACCTTCTCCAGGAGCTGCGCCTGTATGACGGCCGCCTCCAGCACTGTTTTCGGCTGATCCGGACCCAGTTTGACTACCTGTTGGAGAGGATCGGTACCAGGATATCCCTCCAGGATACTACCTACAGTATTCGGAGATCAAAATTGGTATCCCGATTCCAGCACAGCGAACGAATAGTCGGCTATTCGGCTATTTGGGTCCAGCCCTAGTGGGTTGTAGACACCACCTCATGTTACCTCTAGGGGTGAGAGCACTGACAAAATGCAAAAGTGTCTAAAGCATCAGCCAGAAAGGATGAGAACAGAGACATGGTCTGTGGTCACTACTTGCAGAACCACTCCTTTATAGGGGTTGTCTTGCTAATTGCCTCTCATTTCCACCTGTTGTCTGCTCCATTTGCACAACAGCAAGTGAAATCGATTCAGAATCAGTGTTGCTTCCTTCCTAACTGGACGTGTTGATTTCACAGAAGCGTGATTGACTTGGAGTTATATTGTGATGTTGAGGTGTTCCCTGTAATTTTTTAGAGCAGTATAGTTGATACCATCTGATCCTTGTCATCAGCTTCTATTGCAATATCAAGAATGACAAACTGAACTGAAATATTAGCTATCCTTAACCATCTTTGTCACTCACCAAGCCACCTGCCCTACTGTCCTCTGGTTCCCCCATTACACCACAAATCAACTTCAACTTCTGTTTCTGGTCTCTTTGACATCTTACAGGCTCATGGTTATAACACTGTGGTCTATCATACGCATGCTGTCGGCTCTAATTGTGTATTGCACATATAGACTCTAGCTTCTAGTTGATTTTCTTATACGTCAAGCTTTTCAGTTCGTTTCCGATGCAGAATTCCAATTAATTATTCCTAATTAACTCCTCTAAACTAAGGGAAAAACTACATCGGTTTAATAATACTATGTTTAAAATTTGGTTCGATACAGGAACTCAAGTTCAGTTTAGCTAGAGATAATAGTTGAGGTTAAAATGACTACTTTGTCAAGGTTAGTGGACCTTTATCAACAATAACTACCTGAAATGAAAAATAAAGTATTTTTCATTTCATTAAAAATAAAGTATTTTTCATTTCATTCATTTCATTTCATTTAAGGTGCGAGAACAACCGTTGTCTGGATCAATGACACCCATGCTTGACTACCTGTTGAAAATGAAAAAATAACAGCGGCTTTAAGAGACTTAAAGACTGTTAAAGACAGACGTGCTTATTTCATTGTCATAATTAATATTAATTTCAGATGACACAACCCATGACAAGATGGAACTAAATGAAGTTGGCCTCAACATTCAACGCCAAATCTGTTTTAAACTGAAAAATCTGTTTAAAAGCATAAAGAGTCGACCTTTGTATCTCTAATGCATTTATTGTGCCCTTCGATAAAGGTATCTTGCAGAAAATCAGGCATATAAGTAGGCTACACTTGTCAGATGAATGTAATCAAAATTGTATTATATTATTAATGCCATTTATCTCATTTTCAGTTTATAGCTACTGGCTGTGAACATTAATCAGACTGCCACTCGAAACTGTAGTGTTTCTGTGTTCTCAGCTCAACAAAAGGTTTCTGCCAATCTTTGAGATATAGCTGTTTTTTTTGTTTTTTACTTAAATAACTTGCTTCAGCCAAAATCAATAGGGATTCAGAAAGATTCCAATTTGATTTATACTGCAAAGGAATTTGATAAAATGCTGTGAAATTATCATCTAATTTGAGACACATCGGAGTTGCTTTCAAACGAGTCTCTATACATCTAAGAAAAGATGTGAAACACAGTCCAATCCTGCCTACACCCAAAATATATGAATATTTATATGATATCATACACAAGGTCAGCACAAGACCCCAGAAGACACAGACTTAAGCAATAAGGAATATGTTAACTTTACATTTCTAATGTGGATCAAATGTTGTCAAGGTGCTGTCTTGATGGGAGACAGTAGGCAGCTTCAAAAGCAAATGGAATATTGAGAAGCATGGATTGTTTGTAGTGCACTTCACTTGGGATTTCAAAGTAAGAGAAAAATTAAAGCAATCAACAAGAAAGAAAAAAAAAAACAAGCAACGGATACTTTTCTTAAGCACTGCAAATGAAACTTAAGTGAAGAATATGCCTTTTCGCAGATCAGAGTCGCTCTGTTTTCAAAACAGGCTTGCACTCAGAGACTGGAGTACAGATTGAGAATACCCTCCACCGAACATGAATTCCCTTCATCTAATTTTGATTCTCTATGCTAATGTTGCACAACAATCCTCTTAAAAAAAAAAAACACACACAAGAAAAACATATTACCTCATTTTGCATTGGAGCCCTGAAAATGTTTTTCATTATAGGAAAACCAAATGTGACTTATCATTTTCCTCACGTGCATTTTGCTCGTTGACAAATTGAAGATGTTTTTTTTTTTTTTTTTTTCTCCACAGCCAGAGCCTTACAAATGAATTTATTTTTTATGCTGTTATAGTGACAGGGGAGATGCTGAGGCTGTTCAGCTTGACCATCTATCACACAATATCTGACACGGAGGGTAAATCAATCAGAAAGATGACTGGGGGAGAACCAGTGTGCTCGCTGCGCAGCCTCACTTTCCTGCCAAATGCCATTTTCAAACAGCTGAGAAAGTCTGAATATCGCCGCATCTCGCAGAGAAAATGCATATGTTCACCTGATGACCTACAGTGCAAGAGAGACGCATGGTGACAGAGAAATGAAGGAAGGGATAGAGAGCGCAGGAGGAGAGGTGGGGAAAGGAGGAGGGGTAAAATGGAAACGTCGCAGAGGCACAATGGAACTATATAAATCTAAGCGAGTGCATTTGATCATGGGCTTCTGACAGAAACAGGGATGGAAGAATGTGGTCGAGGGAGGGGAATGCGGAGGTGAGGAAGTGTAATACCATGATGTGACTAGCTACAGACGTTTTGTGATTTCGTGCACGTCCTGAACGCTGGCTCTTTGTCATGCCAAAGTACGGCGGTGGCAAGGGTATAGTGCTGTGATATTTCCAGACCGCTGCGGTGACACATGTAGTGGCTTCAGGCCATGCAGGTTTAGTTAGAGTCTGACTCATGGTCATGATGTAGTGTCTTATACAGTGATAGCTTTGAGACATATGAGCTGGTATTTCCAGTGCCAGACACAGGCCGCCATTTCCTCGGCTGGATTAAAAACCGTTCCCAAAGGAGAACTCCAGATTGATTGTGTTCTTAGGTTTAGGAGCAAGTCTAAGCCAATTCTGTCACACCGATTCCTAACATGCGCCGTGACAAAGAATCCTACTTGGACAACATAAAAAATGAACGGCTCTTATTAGATTTATCGATGAAAGTCTGGCCTGAGTGTCGAATCAATAGCCTGTCGGGGTCCGAACGTAACCGAGTCCGACAGTAGCGCCAGTAAAACAGGCCTGTTTAGTGGAAAAAGGTAAATTGCGCTTCAAATGTGACAACTTTGAGTACATTTGGTAAATAATGACTCCGCAAAAATCGTTTTTAAAGACATCTTTACGCTTACATGTGTCGACGTTTTGCTTATTATTGGGGGAACTTCACAGATTTCCCGAAGGTTACTTCACCTGTCACTGCGAGTGCTAATTAGCCAGTGAAAATAGTTGGCACGGTGTCAACAGGATGATCTCGAACTCAACTTGAGGGAAAGCCAGCGTTGCAAACTAAGAAGGGATCTTTGCATTTGCCAGTCAGGAAAGAGACTAATGAAAGATATTAATGTGCAAACTGCAAACTTCCATGTTTTTGGAGCTTGACCTATACTATATTACCACTGATAACCTTTATTTGGATAGCACTTTGACAGATAAGGGAAAAGCAGGGTACCCAAGAAGCTAAATAACAACAGGAGCAAAATGAATATCCTCTTTGGCGCAGTTAGGCAGCGTGTCAGTCTCCTAATCTGAAGGTCGTGAGTTCGAGCCTCACCAGGGAACAAGTTTGGGGTAGTGGTGGCTAAACAGTCAAGGCTTTGGGCTGCGATCAGAAGGTTGAAGGTTCAAACCCCAGTGCTGCCCTTGAGCAAGTTCCTTAACCCTACCTCCTGGGGCGCCTTAGCATAGCTGACCCTGTGCTCTGACCTGCAATGAGCATCAAGGTGAAAATAAAGATGCAAAAATCCAAAATGTATAAACATAAGTAAATACAAATAAATAAATAAAGCCTTAATAGGAAAGACAAAAGGTCCGTTCATAAAAAATTTTAAGAGCCGATTTAACAGAAGACACTGATTCTGTGAGCCTTATGTCCTCGGGCAGGTTGTTCCAAAGCTGAGGGGCCCTCATGGCAAAAATGAGATCACCTTTAGATTTAAGTTTTATCTTTAAAACAGCCAGAAGGGCCCCACCTGATGATCTAAGGCTGTGAGCTGGCTCAAATGGGGGTCAACATTTCTGCTATGTACCCAGATGTGCTTGGAAGTGATCAGTAAAATCAATGAACAGGGAGCTAATGGAGAGAAGCCAAGATGAGGGTGATGTGATGTCGACACTAGGGGCCAAAAACCTCGCTGGATCTATTTTTACCACCTTTTTGACTCTGTATATTTTTAGTCCTCCACCTTAATGAAAATGGAGTCCTAAAATGGCTCAAATGCATGAGTCATTTTTACAAACATTAGATTACTCGCCCTGGCACTGTCGTATCAAGCCATATATTACAATCATACTGCTTGTGGCCTTTACAGAGCTTAGCATTAACAAACACAAAACACACAAAAAATGCTTCCGCCATTTAAGAAATCATTACAATCTTTTACAGTCTGGAAAATGTTTTATCCTCCTTGTTATATTTCATGTTTATGTCATCTTCTCTTGCACACAGTCTGCTGTAACTTCTCATTGAGTGACACCTACTGAACCCATATGAGTCAGCACGGTAATCAGCACAGCCACATGCTCATGGTTACTGCGCAGAGCGAGCACCGCTCTAATGTTTTGAGGTCAAGCGCACATAGACAGATGTGTCATCTCCAGTATATTTGTGAGTTTTGTTTTTTTTTTTCCCCAGCCAAAGCAGTTCTGCTTCCACAAACTAAAGACTATTAGAGCATCCATTACGTTTTTGAAGTCGTGGCAATTCTTTCCTTTCATCCAACTGCAGCAAAAGACGCCAAATGTTTCCTTTTTTTTTTTTTTTCCTTTGGTTTTGCAAGATGGAAATTTGACCTGGAGAATAACTTGTGCAGTTTTAGCTCTATGGTTGGGACTGTTGAGGAAACTATATGAAATTTCCTGTATTAGTTCAAGCTTCTCTTTTTGCATGCATCTTGAATGTTGTGTCATCCAGAGCACATGTCGCCTGATGTGAAAGGCTTTGTCATTTTTTGTGCCCCAGTTCAGCTTTCAAGCAATCTGATCCATGAATGGCACAAATACTACTTCCTCTTCATCAGTAGCCTCGGGTACATCGACATTTGCATAGCTGTTGTCATCACAATCCTGCAATATCAAAGGAAATGCTGCTATGAATTAAACCTGTGACCCTGCTGCAGCGGCATCGTTCTGCTGTTACATTAAGTCAAATATAAACCTCTTTCGCTGCGTGTTGACTTGTAATAGTGGGAAAACTACAGGTGTTATTAATAACATTAATTAGGGCTTTGTTCTGTTCAGCAGTCCCAGCGAGCCAGCATGAAGAATACCAGGACCCTGAACTGAAGCGACTAAATTGAATTCAGGCATCATTAACTTTATTATTTAACTCTCTGAACCCCAAAACTACCAGCAGGTTTGAAATGCCAAAATTAAACCATTTATCAGAGCCAGAAACTGTAAAAACAGCAAGAATCACCAGATTTTCTATGTTCCAATGGTCCTCAAACTCATCAAATGTGATTTTCAGTTAAGCTTAAAATCGAGGTATTTCATCCAAATCACTTTGTTCTCCATGTCCAATTTAATAATTTGCCAGAAGTGAATCATTTGCATTGGCTTGACTCCATAGAAAAAAAATAAAAAATCGTGGACTTTTGAATTTGGGCTGAACTGCAGGATTTGCTTATCCAGAGCAGATCAGAGACATATTTTAATGTAAGAGCAGTGCAATATCTGGGTTTATTTCAAGAAACAACTTTTGTTTTTCCCATTTTATGGCATCATAACAATGTCACACTGCATTTTCGAGTTCTCTCTGTCCATGATTGAGCTGTTTCTGTAGACGTACAGAACTTCAAATTACAGTAAAAAAAAAAAAAAGGAGCCCACAGTGAGCAAAAATATGAAGAGCAAAAAACTCCTAGGAACTGCTTCGGGTTTAAAGGTTTAAACCCATACTTTCCTAACTGACATCTCAAACATCTTCTAAAGAAGGCCAAAAGCCAAACTTCTGTATCAATGTGTCCGTGTTTTGGCATTGTAACAGTGATGCCACCATTGGGCCAAGCTGCAGTTTCCAACATTGCCTTTTATCATTTTAATCCAGCATTCTGTCATTTAAAAAAAATCTACAAAATTAATGACCAAGGTGTCATATAGTCTAAGATGCTGCAGCTAATTACACTATTTGAGAGTTAAAAAAATAGCACGACTGTGTGCTCATTAGCATGGCCAACAGTGCAAAAATGTATTTGTTTCAAAATAAAGGAGGTAAAATTGTGAGATGGCCACGTTTTTATCATTAGTGTTTTCTGTTGGTCAGACAACTTTTAGGTTTTATATGTCATGTCAAGTCCACAAAAGAAGGCTGAAGGAGGCATATGTTAAAGTACTTTCCCTCAGGAGACTGCGGTTAGAGTCCTGTGGGGTCCCATTGCTTTGTGGAACCGTATTGTCGATGTTGGAGATACTGGACAATCGCAACATGAGGAATTATAGTAGCAAGTGTAGGTAAAGTGACAGGATGAATGCAAATTTTAGGCAAAAAAAAACTAAGGAATACAAAAATACAGACTTTTGTATGGACATTTGTTTTCAGATTACCAGATACAAGCTGTAGACAACCAGAAACTGGTATATGTGATCATGATCACAGAGCATTTTTGTTTAAAAAAGAGGCATTACCTCAAACTCATTGAAGCGCCTTAAAGACAGACTCATCTGTGCACAGAATCCAAGCAGAGAGAGTTTCAGTTATTAACTTTACATCAACGTGAACTGAAAACGGTCACATCCTCAAATGGTTTGCAAAACGCAACCGCTGGAGCAACAACAGTCACACAACAGAGGCTAACGCTGTCTGATTTAAGCCAACGTAAGGGACGGTGGCTCGTGACGTGAGCTGGGTGCTGCTAGTAACGCTCGCTGGTGACTGACAAAACAGAGAAGTGAAGGATGACACCAGTTCTTGAGGGCAGTACATGAGGTGAGCATCGCTGTCTGAGCAGGAGCTCGTCTGAAATTACATTGTTATAGCGGGGCAAACAAGCACACACATGTGCACGCACGCACACACACACATACACACGCACACACCTTTGTGCATGCCAATTCAGATATAATGCACGGATGTCCTCTACGTTTCATCATCAAAGCCCTATCAGGCTGTGCAGGGTCTGAAGGGGAGAATATGAACCGGATAAAACAAATCGTTTGATGTGTGAAAGACAGACACTCCAGCTCCAAAGTACTTAAGCTTCTCCTCCCAGTGGACTGACAAGGGAGGAGGGTAGAAGCGAGAAATGAGTGCTCCTCTCTTTTATTGCCCTCCCCTCTTCCGTTCATCACGAGGAGTTTCCAAAGCGTTGCGTCATTGTTTATGCAAGGTCCCAATGTCAGCACGAGCGATGTCAATTAAATAAATAAAGTCAATATTGACAGACGTTTCAAAGGCGTGGTGGAGCCGCGGAGAGAAAGTGCACCGAGAGAAGCAGATGAGACGGAGCAGGAGGTAGTGAGTGAATGAGGAACGGAGCGAACATGAAATCTGATGAGCGAGTAAGAGTGCATTTGAGGCATGTGTGTATGTGCTGAACCATGACGGGATGAGGAGCAAATTGTGTGATATGTTTCATGTCTTCCGCCGCTTTGATATCGACTCGACATCACAAAATGTGCCTTATTTTTTTCTCCTGTTTTCTCCCTCTTTTCTGAGTTACTTTTGTAAATCTTTTTGATACGCTCAGCCATATTATCTGCAGTGAAAATCACCCCGTTGGAACCAAATTCATCCTCCTGTTGAAATAAGGATTTTCACGGTCATTATTCACTATCTTGTAAAGTGAAACAGATGGCAGATCAAGTTTCTTTGTAGATATTAAAATATTCACCAAGCTGCCATTAATTCTTTGATTGTCTGGCTTGACAAAGGCCTTTTAACTCTGGTTAATTTCCCTTCAAAGGAGTAGGAGAGTCTCATTGAGTTATGGCCATGAATATGGCTCTTTTCCTAAGTCTTTTAAGATGAAAGGCACCGTCTGCTCCTGTGTCAAACATGCTGCACACCTGACCCTTTTAAATTGCAGAAAGGGTTTTTAATATTAAATTGAATTGTTCCCGTAGATGATTAGGCTATTCCAATGTAAAAGCAACGAACATATTCATTTGATGAGATGTTTTGAAAGTCCTACCATCTCCAATATCACCAACTGTGGCCACATAATAATCCATCGTACATTTTGCTCAACCTTTCAGGTAGAAGAGGCATCGTCATTAAATAATGACACTAAAACTCTATTTGCTCAGGATTAGGATTACCTGGGGACCTCACGGAGTTTAGGAATTACCCCTTTACATGGTTCATGTTGCACATTTGCATGAGATAAGCAAAGTCTTGTGTTTTACTCAAACTTACAGACATTACACCCGGATATTATATTAATAAACTACCACATGAGTCGAGTCTGCTGAAAGACTGCAAAACGCTGCCATGCATGTCATCCATCTAATCATCCTTCCAAAATTTCAATTTCGATGCTGTGTGGCCACATGTCCCCCCTGAATTTGCACTGAAAACTTTCAATTCTAAATGCCAATGCAGCCTCCAACATTCTCAAGTGAGAAAGAGGCATGAGAAAACTAAAACCAAAAGAAGAAAATATTCTCACAGGACCTCTGCATTTGGCAAAACATGGCAGGTAGTTTGTGGTAGAACATTGACTTTTCAAATCATGGACAAGGCAGATTTCCATGGAATTAAAGCCACAGAAAACCTCCGCAGTTATTACAAATATAAGAAGGTCCCCAGGTAATAAAAACCCCATGCAAATAGAGTTTAACACTGTATTTCAGCTTTATTTATTTCAGTTTTATTTAATTACATTTTATTTATTCTCAACTGACTGAAACTTCCAAGGGTTTCCCATTGGCCAGTGCATACCATGTGATTTGCAAAAGCTCAAATTGCTATTTAAAGCAACACATCGCATCATTTCTGGATTCAGTCAGAGTTCCTGGGTCCTCATCCGTGGAAGTCAGAAAGAAATTTCATTACGGCCCATCAATGAAACTCACAAGCAAAATTAGCATACCTGCAAACACTCGCTAATGATGACCATAGGACCGGAAAGATGAAGTGATGAGATGAGCTTTGTTGGGGGGTTATGAGCATGTTGACCAGATGCCAAGCCACCTGCTACTGGACTTTAGCAAGAAAACAAGTCTGTGCGCGATGCGAAAGCAGCAAACAGGAGGAAGAACATTCATCAGTCTGGTCTCGTTAAGATAAACAAAATGCTGCAACAGATTCGCTACAAATCAAGCTATTTTGGAAAATTCCCTCTTTTCTACCCACTAGCATTTAATCTCGGTAGCTGCAGCACTGCACCTGTTAATTAGGCATATGCCAGTGTGTCTAGGTAGCAGGGAGCCTTCATCATGCAGGATTAGCAAATGACTCTGATGTCTGTGACATAAATGATGAAAGGATTTCCCCACCTGCCTATACCCTGCTTTCTCTGTTTTACTCCCCTCGCTCTACACGCTCATTTACACCTCTAGTTATCACCCGATTTGTTATCTGGATAAAGAACACGGGCCTTTGTATTAACTGATGTTGTGAAGGTGTTCATCTCCTTTCAATTTGCATTGTGATCAGACCTCTATATGTGATTTCAATAAGCAGAGGCGGCATAATTTAGCAAACACGGAGCATCTCAAGTGAAAGAAGTGATGCAGAGTATTCTCAAAGGGTTGCTATGGCATACAAGGCAAGGGCCATGTGGCAGATGGACATAGCCAAAGGCATCCTTAGGCCATTTTTTTTTTGGTATCCCTGCCAACTATGCTAATGTTGTTAGTCAGTGCCAGCGGAGAAGCCTGGTATTACTAGTGGTTTGGCTCACCCTGTCAGTCACATGACTCTGACACTGTAAGTCATAGTGGTCCCTTATGAGTCTCCTGGAGCAACACTGTTGAATAAATTCCTTTACTGCTTCTTCCTTTAGAAATGACAGAAAAAAGAGAAATGATAGTCTGCAGTAAGAATGTGTAGAATTTACTAAGATTTTAACAGTGCCACCACTATTACTGCCTATTGACCCAGTACTTTCAGTTTGAAAAAGGGTGAAAACAAAGCCAGACAGAGTTTGCCTGCAGTCCTCTATTCACTAAATCCATCCATGCTCTGAGGGATCTGCAAGTGAATTTCTGAATGACGGTTCGGATGATGCTCTGACCTTTTCAGATAGAATTTATGAATGCACCCGTAGCTAAACAGTTACCTGGCTAATGTTTAATTTTAATCATTAGCCCACGCTAAATGTGGTTGGCTCTGTGTGAGGGCTTCAGGCTACCAGCACGCATAACGTATGTGGAGCAATGACAGATGAACTATGAGCTTGGCAAATGAAGACTGTGCATTCCACCACCTGGTTGTGATAGACACATTGATCATGCTTTCACCTCTATATACAAAAGACTTGTTGTACTTGTTTGCATTAACTGTAGAAAAGCACATTAACACTTTTGAGTGTTCTCCCCACTGTTCTCAACAAGGGTAGTCTTTGTATTTGAGTGTGCTGCAGTGTGTGCGAAAAACATGCACTTCCCCATTGTTTTTAGAGAAACCCTTCAGGAAATGCTTTATAGACAAATTAGGAACAGATTTGGTCAGATAAAATGTTTATATAGCAATAAATGACTAGAAGATCTGTTTCAATAATTTCTTTAATACCTAATGCAGAACCAAAAATGTCATCAGTTCCCTGGTTCTGAATGATTTAAGCCCTGATCTCACATTATACTGAGGTATGGTACCCATTCCTAGAGTCTGCAGAGGCAAAAGTAGTGATTTTTTTCAGCTTATTGGACATGGATGTGGCCTAACTATTGCATCTGCATCTACACTTGGCACAGATCCAATCACAGTGGAACCCAGATGTGATCACAAGTTCATATCAGGTGATGCTGGGGTGAGTAGCTTAAAAACATTCTGTAAATTGGGTTAATATGTTAAGAAATTGGTGGAAATGGGGTCTACAAGTGAAGAAAACAGTGCAAATGGGATCTATAAGTGCAACACGAGTTCCCAAAACACGTGTCTTGGTAAGGATTGTTCTACTGTCTTTACTATTTTACAATGTGTTGACACGGGCATATACGTAAGCTTGAGTCAGCCCTGAGCTTTTAATTTAAATAGTCTAATTCATATATAGCTGTGAAGCACTTTGCCACATCCGTCTGCTTTTCTACCGACGTCTTTCTAAGAACTGTTTTGCAGTTGAATGTCAAACACTGTTTTTTTTTGCTGCCTTTCACGAGGGCATCAAAATGAGTCGTCACCCCAGCGTGACAGAGGACATCTGTATAGAGTCGAACCTCTTGAACCTTTCCCAACTTTCACATGTAGCGCCTCAGAGTCCTTAAGCAGTGGCAAGGCAGTGCCAGTACAGTTTCAAGGTTCAAGTCACATTGAATAGTAATCCTAGAGTCTTAATAATTTCAGTTGGACTTCAAATATGTCTCAAGAAAATGAGCGCAAAGAATGCAGTTTTATAGGTCAACTCATGCTTATTCACACATAAGCATTCATATTCTGAACCTTTTGAGATTGCTGTCTGGTAAAGACTGCATGTGGATGAACCAACGTTTTCTTGATGCTATTCATTTTGCTTCCAGTTGTCTTTTGTCAGAGGAGTCAACCGACTACATCTCAATACCTTTTTTTTTTTTTTTTTAACTTTCTTGTACATAAAGTGATCGAGAACATTTATGAGGAAGAGAAAAAAAAAGGACCTTCTGTCTTTCTTCACATCTGATTCTTTCACTTAGCTTCCCAGTTTCCATCTGAGTATGCTCTGAGTGAAGTTATCTTCCATATGCTGATGACCCAGGTCGGCTCATTTATCCTATTCAGGAAGCAAGAGATTGATTGTGCCTGTGCCATCGCTGTAATTATACTGTCATCACTTAATCAACCTTATTGGATTCCTCAAGCGGTCGCAGTCCCTGAGGCTGGAGCTGGGAGAAAGATTGACTTTTTTTGGACAGAAAGAGAATGAGAGAGAGAGTGTGCGATGAGGAAAGGGACGGAGTGAGAGAAAGGGAGAGACCAAATTAAGCATGGAGTCCATTGAGAGGCAAAGAAATGGGGTAATAAAGACAGAGGGACATGAAGCGAGGGGACGACGGTGGGCGAAGGCGTGCTGGAGTCACGAGAGGATGTCAAAGATGAGTATATGGTGACAGGAAAGTGGATCAGAAAAAGGAGGCATGCAGAGATGATAGGGGATCAGGTGGGAGGGTACGCGCCAGGAATCCGAGTGATTGTTTCCTGAAGTCGGTGTCTACCCCGCCGGAGAGGAGGTAACAAATGGTTTGGGTGTCACCTGGAAAAGCAGTTTAATAATTCATTTGTCTATGGGGCCGGGCGGAAAGGGCTGCTTTGAAGAGCAGGGCACAGATGGTCATCAGAGTGAAAGAGCGGCGCGCACACACCTACACCCATGCACCCGCACATATGCACACAAGAAAAGGGCCTGTGCTGGAGACCGACTCATCACCTGGGTGCACACCATATGCCACGGTGGCTGACAACCTGCTCTCCGGGCCCACGCTGAGCAACGCACACAAACACATGTGCTTGTGCACGGACACAGATCGCTCCCATTTTATAACTGTTCCACTTTTCCCACCAACAACAAAAAGAAAAGATCCCTTTTCTTGCATACTGATGCGGCAATTGTGTTTATGTGGGCTGCGGAGATAAGAATTTACCAGCTGATAGAAATGCCTGGCGGAGTGTCTTCACCTACACTCGGAGCCACATCAGTGCACACATATCCAAAGTCGAGCAGCACAAACATTCGAGGCATCTGCACGCGCTCAGGTATGCGCGCTCGAGATGTGATGAGGAATGTAAACTGTGCTTTCTGTCAATCCATCATTGTGTGAAATTATTTGCCATAACGGCAGCATTCCCTCCTTTGCCATTTCACATCTGACTAAGCCCAATCCAAACACTGAATCAGCCCTCAACATCTAATGATGCAACACCTACTGTAACAACCAAAAAAGCTCCGCATCCCACCATCTTGATAGGACACATACCTGTGCCCCAGCTACTAAAACAGCAGCCCACCTTTCATTCAATTACTGTACTGACTTTAATGGTTATGAGTTCTCTATTTGTGCCTGGCATGCTTTATTCCTCTCCCCGTGTGGCTTGCAGGTGATTACTTCAAGGCAGTAAAGGTCTCATTGTGGGTGCCGCAGTTTTCAGACATACTGCAGATTCTTTGTTTGATGTGATATCTTAGGGGATTTTCATATTTCCATTATAAAGGAAGGGGCCACGCAGAAAGTCCTCGCAGAATTTGTTCCAGGCTTCTGTGCAACATTTTTTACAACTGAAAATGTGCTGAGGTGTTTTGTTTGTTTGCTGTGAATAGTCCTACGATACCAACAAAGCTTTGAGACGGAACTAGCAGCAATGATTAAAACTGGCTAAAAGAGGACAAGGATGACAAAAGCTGCAGACAAAATGGTGAGGTAGCGGAGGGGGGAGATGGAGGGAGGGACTTTTGATGAGAGGCTGAGTGGATGGACGAGTAGTGGCTAGGAGTGTAAACCCAGGATGACAGAGGAGCCACGTATTGATGGAACAGACTCCAGACGACAAGCACCATTACCCTGTGGATCGCAACAGCTAAAGAGAGGGCACAGCGGTGTAGAGAAGGGGGGAAACGAAGGGGGTTAGAGGAGAGGAGCCGAGGAGCAGCGGGGTGAAGGAGGGGAGAGGATGTGGTGAAATGAAACCCAACAGAGTGAGAGAGGAGCCAAAACACATCAATGCTCGGTGGTAGCCTTTGTAGTGTCATTGCTAATTTGCAATTAATTACCGCTGACACAATTAATCGACTGACAGAAAATGAGCAAATGTGATAATGAGTTAATCATTTAAGTAATTCGCCAAAGAAGACAACTATTCGCTGATTCTGACTTCTCTGATTTTTAAGATTTCCTGCTTTTCTCTGATGTACGTCACTTTAAATGGAATAAATTTGGGTTTGGTGCTTTTTGAAAGACAAAAAAAACAATTTGAAGACATCACTTTGGATTTCCAGGGGTATTTTTCTCTTGTTCTTTTCCATTTTTACCGTGATAAAACAGTTACACGGGGCCGCAAATAACCGTTATTTAATCTGTCCATTGCTTTGACTTGTTTTTAAAGGATTTTACAAAATGATTAATCTGCAAAAAGGTCAGAGCATAAGACAATTTCCAAGATCTCAAAACCTGACGTGACAATTTTCTGTTCAGTCTCGCCAACGGTCCACAACAGCCAACGACATGAAGCTTTTCCATTTGAGAAGTTGCACCAAGAGTGTATTTCTATATATAAATAAAAAAAATTTGACTATTAAATGAATAACTCTCATTTGAATCACTGCACTTTATTTACACTCTATTCTCCGTAGTTCCAATTAAGCACCTTGGAGAAATGACCTGATGTGACACTGCTAACATATCATTTACAAGTGCCTTCTGAAACCACCACAAATTACAGTTGCAAATTAACAGTTTTATGACACCATGGCGGCTCAGGTTTGGTGAAAACACCTCCATTCAGGATAATGCAAGATGCTGCCTGGTTAAATTTTATGAAATGTAATGTTTTGTATTAAAATAGGTTCTGACATGTTGAAGTGGTTGATTACTACTTCATCAAGGTTGGAGGGAATGATAGAAAACAACAGCAGCTGTTGGTTGAAACGTATCCACATGCAACTGGTAGCCATTTACAGAAATGTTTTAATGTGGCTCTGAACTGCCATTAATGTTAAAAACACCCACGCCCTACATTCAACTCCTCTTTAAGACTCTCCGCCTTCAAAACACCTAAACACAGCACAACTTATTTCCTAAAATAAGTCCTCTCTGGGGTAGAACTCGTAGCTACTCCACGAGCGCATTTCACCCATGTGCCTGTTTCCGATACCTTCCCTGGTTGTCCCTGATTGTTCTTTTCTTTTGCTCACTTTCTTGTGTGACATGAATTGTCATGAAAATGCAAGCCCCCGTCTCGTACCTCTTTCACCTGCACTAAACCTCTGACTCGACTCGCGCGAGCAAGACAGAATCTCCATGGTGACAAAGTAAAATTATAGGTACCGGGTAGGTGAGAAGACGGCAGGGAGGAGAGAGGTGTCAGAGTCATACAATCAGCAGTGACAAGCAATCACTTGGGAGTTTAAAAAGGAGCAGGGCCGTATGTGCGGAGGAAGGATGGGTGAGGGAGGGAGGGGAGGGGGACGCGGCAGAAGAATGATAGATGACTGGAGCGGAGCAAGGAGGACGGGGAGAATGCATGGATGACATGATTACAGAAGGATGAGGCGATGAGCCTGATGAGCCTTAATGGGATATAATACAAAAGGCAGGAGGAGAGGATGTGTTCGAATGTGACTGAAGAGAAAGTTGAGTGCGACGGAGAACAAAAACAGGAGAAGGCAGATGGTGGTTAGCAGCGGAGAGAGGGCTAGGTGAGTGTACAAGATTGATTGGTGATTGCTCTTGGATTTTGTGGCACCGAGTGTGGAAGCAATAAAGAGAGAGAGCGAGAGAGAGAGAGAGAGAGAGAGAGAGAGAGAGTTGTAAAGAAGAGGGAATATAAACTCCCAGATGCCAGGTATTTTTCCTACCGGGAGGTGAGACGACAGGAGTCTAATGAGTTCCCTCATAGCCGGGCGGGTTTCATCTTATGAATCACACAAGCATCCACACACACACACACACACACACACACTCGCATGAACACTCACATAGCTGTAATGAATTACGGAGCTCTCAGCCTAAAAACCTTGGCCCTGTATCTCATCACATGATACACGCATACATCACTTTGCGCCCCTGATCGATCCCTCCGCAGCCGTTTGACACAAATACACATGGAATCGAATGCTGCGTGACATACTCTATCGCCTACTGTACCCTTTGAATCCCCGCCGACATCCTCCAGAGGATCGTTCACACAACGGACGGCAATATATTGACGCGGTTTAAGCGATGCCGGGAAGCCCTGCTTTGTTTTCCCAAACGCTTCAGGGAGATTTTTGTTGCGATTGGACGGAGAAAAATTTGTTTTGTTTTGTTTTTTTTTTAAACTCCAGATCAAACTTTACAGTCCCTGCTCACATCACACACATCTCATTGCCCAAATTTCACCTAACTCATGTTTTACTCCCAGCGTTGCCTCACTGTTGCAACTACGCACCACGTTCACACACAGATGCAGATCAGTCAGATGAGCAGAATTTTTTTTCTTTTCTCCTATTTCGGCCTTCCACCCACACATACTCTCTGTGTGTGTGTGTTTTTCTTATTCTGTTATTCAGCGTTATTCAGCGTAACCTATCACACATTACAGGTGTTACTTCTTTCCTCTCTCTGTCAGGAAAACAGGAAAAAAAAAAAAGAAGCCATTACAAAGAGAGACAGAGGCGGCAGAAGTTAGCTTTACCGCAGCGACACAATGGTGGTGATAACGCCACATCTTGTTGCCTGACAACTGTCATTTAACTGGAATTGGAAAAGAAGTAAGGGTTTAGGCCTAAATGATTTTCTCATTTTGCTTCTGTGTTTGGCTTCTGAGTACAGACAAGAAAGTGCTCTTGAAATGTATTGTGGAGGTCAGATTTTCAATGTCTAAGGACTCAGCGATATGGCCACGTATACTGGACACCTTGATACCTTCATTTGGAACATAATAAAGAAAAAGAACTAAACATATAAACTAGAAAAATGATTTGCAAAGTGACTCTTTCGCACAATAAGTAATCACTGAGAAAGCAGCTTCGTTTGAACTGACAGTCCTTCAAGAGGCTCCGCTGTGAGCTGGAGTTGTGGTGCTGGCAGTTTGGAAACTCAGGCTTTCTGTATACTCGGTAGGATGGTACCTCTTCAAATGTTCACCACATTTTCTTCATCTTGTGGAAATGTCGGACTCTCCACATGGTGGCTCTTTTTTTTTTTTTTTTTTTTTTTTACACATTTCCAACAATATGTGTCTGTGTGTTGTTGTTTTTTTTCCCCGGTTTTGGCATTACGGATGCCAGCTATGTAATTATGTTGCAGTAGTCTAACAGGGTAATTGTGAAGATGAGAGCTGACCTAAATGCAGAGTAGATATATTTCCTGCAAATCATCATCATTATTGTGTTTTTTTGTTGTTGTTGTTGTTTTTTTTTGTGATACTTTGAGATTTGTATATCCAGCCCTACTAAAACTCTATAAGTTCTTTCTCCACAAAGATTGTCTAGGGGTTGCCTGCTGTGAGGAAAACTTTTTTTTTTTTGTGACCAACACTAAAATCATGATTTCAACTCCAAGGCTGACAGCTCACTGCACTGTTAGAATCAAGCCAAATTGTTCCAATTACTAACATAATATATGTCTTGTTTCTACCTAAAAATAGTTTAGTAAAACGGTGCATTGTCTCAATGAATTGAAGTCATGTCAGTGTTCTATTTTATTCCAGTAAACAGTGAGGAAAAAGTTAACGTCTAAATCAAATCTGTTGTGTTTCAAGAGAAAATGTGACCAGATTAGCTTTGAGTTTTGAAATATCTCAACACTCGAGTTGACTAATCTTATCTAAGCCTAACAAACCAACACAGCTCTGAATCATTGCAGGTCTGACCTTTCAAAATGCTAACTTTAAAACAATAACACGTAGCGCTTAAAATTATGAATCACTGCAGTCCCGATTCAAACCTTATAAATCGCTCAGTGTAAAACAGTGTTTGACTAATTTAAACTAATTTTCAAGACTGTTCATGTCGTGCATGCACAAAGCACATCAAAGCACTAGCAACATGTGCTAGTGTCACAAATCACAATCATGCAACTGCAAGAACCTGTGTTCCAGACACAGTGGCCACTGATGGATGATACATGTCCAGTTGCAAAGTCTCCATGGACCACAGACTGGAGCAGAAAACAAAACACCACATTTTGAGTCAGTTAGCAATCAAACGTTACCTTCAATCTGCAAGTGGACTTTCTCTGATTGTAGGTGATGAAAGTGCACCACAGGTCCTGCTGGTATGCAAGCTTTAACATATTAAAGCTATGTCAAGTTCCACATTTAAACCTCTATAGGATGGTGGGTTTGGGGGTAAAAAAAAATAATGATTCACACTGAAGTTACTGAAATAAGGACTTGTACCAAAACATCTGAAGAGAGAGAGAGAGAGAGAAGCTGAAAAGCAATGAAAATTGAGGCATTAAAGGTCCAGTTCGTAGCATTTATGGGGCTCTGTTGACAGACTGTTATATTCTCATTAGCATGAAAACATTGATAGCTTCAAATGAGCCCTTGATATCTACAGAGGGAACGTGTGCGCTGCCATCCTTTGACACGGACGGACAAGTCAAACCTTGGCCATAAAGAGAGTCTTTTGTGTTTTCAGCAGCCACTGTAGGTTCTTCTAGACGACTTGGAGAGGAGGGTTGTAATCAGCAGCCTCACCACAAACTTCCATTAAATCCTGAACATTGTACTAGTCCAAAAAGAAACCAAAATATGTTGTTTCTTAAAAATGCAACATACCAGAGGCATAAATGGCAGCAATATACCAAAGATCTGACACAAAGATTCCAACTGTCTTAACTAATTGCAGTTCATCCTTTACCTCTGCTCAGCCTTCAGCACTCTGTCAAAGCTGTACACCTGAGGTGTATGCAATCTGTTATACAGCAGCTCTTTAAATTTTAATAGCTTCATTTATCAATTTATTCCTTGCAAATGCACCAATGGCAGATTCTCAACGCTTGCATTTTCATGGGAGAAGTAACCTTGGTGTCATCTGTGTGAAGTCACTGAGACACCAGCTTGGCCTCTGTTACTCCAGTTCCACACCTGCACTATTGTGCCTTCGCAAACACAGTGTAAGACATCTACCTGCAAACACGCGTGCGACATGTCTGAACACCGGCGCCGAGCCACAGCATCACCTAGCAGGTGAAAAATACTTACTGCAGGAGGAGTTGGACTGGAGTCAGGCACAGTAATCACGGAGCAAAGTGGCATAAAGTGTAAATGAATTGACTCTTCAAGCAAACCCACTCCAACCTAACCACAAATGCCAATTATCATCAAGGCCCTATCTGCGGCACTTAACTGTTGTCAACCGTCAAACATACATCGCTTCGTAGACATTACGCTTACCTCTGTTAATTGCTGCATAGACAGCAGACAGTACAGTAATTAGAGATGAGAAAAGCTGGTACAACGGAGACAGGAGATGCAGATTATCTCAGAGTTTCTTAACTTGAATGGTGCATGCTTTTTTTTTTTAGTCTTTGCTGGGAGTGTACAGTAAATACTGCTGCTATTTCTATTTCTGCCTTCCAGCTGTTTATTCGAGTCACACTGCCCCACCTCCCTGTCACTGGATCAGGTTGACCGTAGCCTCCTAATAAAATAAGGAGAGATGCTCCCTCTGTGGTGCGAGCACTAAATCAATGCAGGCCCTCGCGCCACGCTGACAACCCCAGCCTTCTCTCTCTTTACTATGACACCACGAATATTAAATTATGTCACCGCAGGGGCCACAAGCAGAAAGAGAGAGAGAGAGAGAGACTGGCAAAGGGAAAGGAGTGTAGCACAGATGAGTTTGCATCAGGATTAAACTATTTTTTTTTTCATTAAGTTAAAAAAAAATAGGTGACTGGTTGAGGAGAGTATAATATAAAGAAGGAGCCACTGAAAGAGGAGGAGGCAAAAGAGGATGATCAGTAATATGTAGCCCAAAGGGGAAGATCAAATGAAAAACGGCACTTATGGGATCAGGTGAAACGGTCAGGATGTGTGAGAGTGTGGGACACAGATTAACAGACAGGAGGAGAGAGCGCCTGGGCTTGATTAGCATAAAGGATAAAAAGGGAAGAAAAAAAAAAAGGGAAGGGGGATGAAAGTTTTAAACGCAGAAATGGACGAGAAGGAAAACGGCCATCAGCGACTGTAACGTGGCAGCTGTGAGGTGGAAATCAGAGACCCACGGGTGACTCGGAGAGATGACAGACAGCCAACCTTCAGCTGGAGATCACACACTCACTCTTACACTTGAATTACTGATATCTGTCTCTTCTGGTGAACGTTTATGGCAATGGCTTTATTTATCTCTACTCACAAAAGCTGCGCGCCGGCTGTGCTGCGGCTCGGCTATACGGAGGAGAAGCTGGAATTCTACTTATCCATTAGATCTGGTAGGTAAGTTGTCTTATTTGCATTGAAGCATGCATTTCAAACCTGGACAAATCATATTTATGAAAATCATAAACTGCAATCTGATGCTCTGACAGGTCCTGTGTTTACCAGAGCAAATGAAATATGACTAAATCATTTAGAAGTACTTTTCTGTCAAAAAATAAATAAATAAATCCAATAAAAAATAAAAATAAAAACACAGCTTACAGACACTCAAATATAGTCTGTCTTTATATTTGTGGTGCAACCATGTTAATAGCAAGAAAACACAGAAGCTTTAGCTGGAAAGTCTGCATTCTCTCTCACACACATACACAGCTGCAGATTAGTAAGAAATATACACACACATGGAGGGGAAAAAACAGCTTATAATGTCCACTGAAAGCACAGATTAGCACATGTGGAGAGAGAAGGGGGGGAAAAAAAAAAAACTTAAGCCCTGCCAACAAACAACATACATATGTGACCGTATTTGATGGATGCACTGTTTACAGGCAATAAGCTGCAGGCTACGTCTCCAGATAGGATTTTAATTAGTAAAAGCAAATCAGCTGCATCCAAGGAGACAGAGAAAAAAAATAAAAATAAAAATAAAAGAAGTTGTTCTGCAAAACGCCAGTGAATCAGTCAGCAAACATCTGCTGGTGACCTCTGCTGTTTCATATCAATCCGCCTGCGAACCTCTGAGTCCCGCTAACAGGCAGCTGCCAGTCAACTTGTACACAAACCACCGGAGGCATTTTCCTCCCAATTAGCGAAGGTTTGGCAAAACTGCCGCACCGCTCATTAAAAACCCGCAGTCCACGTTAAAACGCGCTAACAGGAGCAGCTGTCTTAGCTGGAACAAGGCCTGCCACCGTGCAGACATGTCCGCCGCCGTCACGTGGAGGTCTGGAGCCACCTGGACGCGCAGGTGTACACGCACAGGAGCTACAGCATCCGGGTCGTTTTCAGGGATTGATTTACAGTCGGTTTTACGGCGGCTTGATCCTTAGTACGTGTTCCGACTGCAAAAACTAACTCTACAGAACCACTTGCAGCGCGTTTGTCGCGTCAGGTAACCTTAAACAAACAAACAAAAAAACTACCGCGATGATTGGCTGAATTTGATTGGACGACCATTTTTCTGTCAACCAGTTGTGGTCCTGTCCTCTCGAAAGCAATGTCATATTTACCATAAAGTCTAAAACCCTTCATTAATGTATTTCCTACATCCTCATTACACTAAAGTTCAGTAGAGTAACTGTTTTTTTTTTTTTTTTTTTATTTGACAATGTTTTTAAATGCTGTAAAGCACTCTACTCTATTAGAAGTTCTTTAAAAATAAAGTTTGATTTGATTCGATTTGATTTGCCACGCCCCCTTAGTTGCTGTTGCTATGGCTGTCCAGCATTGGCACATGTGTAGTTTAGCTTGAAACTTTACCATGAAGTCAATTTGGCTACTACTTGAAATAAAACTGTGAAACATTCTACATATTGTTTAAAGCGTATCCCTGATTTTTGCCAGAATCAGACAAAAGCATATGATTTTGCCATAACTGTATATATTGTTGAGGAAATTTTCTATGATCTACATAAAGTCCAGTAGTCCGAGTTGTCTTTGTCTTGTTTTATTCAAAGCTTTGAAGGTACAGGTCATACAGAATGCAAGCAGTCTGCAGGAGAGTACCCATGAATGCAGGCAGCATAGTATTCTTATACATGTACAGGCGTGGTCTTTACTTCAATGGTAGTATAACAATCCCATGCTGGAAAACAACAGCTGGGTGTACAGGGTGCACTCATTCACAGACATTAGAAGACTAAACACGCAGGATCAGGCATCAATAGTCTAATCACATGGGATGCACAACTTCTTCTTCCCATGTACAGCCAGTAGTGTTTACCTACATGTTATGGGAACACATTTTGGGCCTGTAACCTTTCCACTCAGCTTTAATGAAACTTAGAGAAACTTAGAGAAACTTGCTTTGACATTATTCATGCAGATGCAGTATTTTTCCATTACAATATAGCTGAATATTGTGGTGAAATTGTAATGTGTATATATATATGCATGCTTGTCTTCCTGAATGTGACCGTGCATGGTTTTCTGTCTGTAAGTGTAGCCCTGTGATAGACTGGCGACCTGTCCAGAGCACACACACCCCACCCCAACCCCCCACCCCCTGAGCCTAATAAGGATTAAGCAGTGTAAAGATAGTGGATGGATGGATGGATGGATGCTTGTCTTCCTTCAGAAGCAACTTAAGGTTCAGTGTTTTGCTCAAAGACACAATATGCATACAATACATTTGCTGCTTTTTATCTGCACAGTACTCATTTGTTTGCTTTGTATACTTCCCTGTGTATGTGTGTGTCAAGTAAAAAATATGACATCCAAACAGGTTTGTCATATTCTGTCTCATTGTGCACTGAATTATTAATAAATATATCCAGTGGGTTGCCATGAACACCACTCTTTAAAGCAACAGCTCTGACGCAAGGATGTCTGATTTTGTTTAATACCTGTTGCTTCAGTTCCACCTGAGGAGGAGAGTCAAGGAAAGGAATTGAGGATGAACAATTTGTGAAATGAGTTGAGGGGTCTGTGTTTCCAGCACAGACTTCCTATAAAAGATGGATGCAGCCTCGGGGTCTGGATAGTGAGGCCAAGGCCTTGAAAGTGTCTTGAGGCTCATCTCATTTCCCTAATTGTGCATCCTCGATTCCTTTCCTCAACTCCCTTGATTTACTCCGAGAGAGCAGAGAGGAAACAAAGCAACAGGTATTGACAAAAATAAGACATAGTTGCCTCAGTTTAAAGCAACTTATTAAATAAATATGATGTTGTGGTGTACACAAGTTCTGTAGCTCTCACACACAAAGGACACTATTATTTTTGAAGGGAACAGGGATAAGAGATAAAAAACTTGAGACAAGTAAAGTTTTTTCATTGAATAAAACTTGTGGTGTAACTGTATCACCTGTCCATTGCTTTGTATTAACTTACCACTGTGTGTTTGGATCTCTGTCGTGAGCAGAACAATAAATATAACAGTATATAATTACTTATAATTCAGTTCACAACATGACATTTAAAAAAAAATGTAATACACATGTGCAGTGACTATTAATAAACAAATAAAGAATGACATAAATAATGGCTGGATGTGTAATATACACACACAACACAATATACACACATCGACAGCCCTCCTCCCGACATCATTGAAATATACAAGCTTTGTGTTATGCTCTTTAATGTCACATGCCTTGCTTCTAGCTTTTCTAGCCTCCTCCATTCTCGAGATGCATTTTAAGAATTGCGTTATCCTTTGTAATGAGACATCAGAACTGATTTCTGGGTCACAGTCAGAAGGATGGGAGGACAAAGGAGATGAGGAGGCAAATTAGTGTGAAATTGGCCTGTAAACTTGCATTCTCTCTAACAACCAGCGGGGGGCGACTCCTATTGGCGAAAAAGAAGTACGTTTGTATAAAAGTCCATGAGAAAATTCCCCTTCATCCTGCTTCATCTGGTGGATCAGTAAACATTTTCCTAATGAGTTTATGCTCTCAATTATTAGTTTCAAGACTTTTTGAATACAATATGGTGTTTATTTTTGGTAAATTACGGTCCCATTTGAAGGAAAACAAACAATAAAGCAGGATATGTTTTATTTTGTGATTGATATAGCCCGACCGTATCATAGATGGCAGTGGTCACATAGAGATTTCAAAGTGAGAGGCTGCAAACCACTGGGTGACATCATGGCTTTACATCCATTTTTTTTATATATCCTCAATGGTTTCTAGTTGTTTTGAAAATAAAACCAGGGGGAAAAGTCACTATATTTCTAAAATACCGCTTTTTCTTCCCAGAACAATTTGTGTTTTTGTGCATATAGCAGGGTCACCATGTGGCAGACTGATTGAATACATGCTAAGGTTGATCTCATATTGACGTGTAGCAGTATACAGTATACCACTCAGAGGAGTTCAAATTGTATTTTATGTTACCTGCCATAATCAATATATATAATTAAACATTGCCATTTAAACTGTGCCCTGTTCATAGATGGAGGTTTCCTAGAGTGTCAGGGGTAGCCTGGAGTTTCTGCATTTATGTTCTTGGGAGTTATTTCAGCTGGTTGTGTGGGAAGAAGACAGCAAGTATTAAAGAAAAAAAAATAATCCACTTTGGTAACAGAAATATCAACAGGCAAAAGCCAGTGAAATCTTTTTATCTCACAGCAGGCCTATAAAGGAAAACCTGCTCCAGTGGCTAATCCTGCTCGCGTGGAGGTCTTTAATTTAAAGCCGTGAAGCATTAAAGTAGTTATAGAATTATTTTTTACCATTTCAACCTCTGTAGCCCATCTACAGCAGTGTGCCTTGGCAAACACCACAGGTTTAAATGGCCAACTCAGTGTTTTTCTTTTTTTAAGATTTTATTTTAATCTATTTTTAAGACAAATCAAGAAACGGCTTAACACAAGGACGAACACAGTTTGGCAGTGCATCAGAGAGGAGGCAGGCAAGAGACACTGGCATGTCTTTTAATGACGGGGCTTAGAGGCTAACTGAATGAATGAATGAGTAACTTTATGGATCTGACATGTGATTTCATAATGACGCATTCAATCTGCCACGTTATCTTAAGAAGCAACTACCGTCTTCAAGGTGTGCAAAAAAATTTTGATCCCAAGTGCAAGCCATGCTGTGAAACTTTGCTGTAAATGCGGGCTGTGTGATATGGTAAAACTCTTATCTCCTCTGGCATGAAGGACAGCGTCTCACCCGTCATCTCTGCATCTCTTAGATTTAAGTACAGCAAAGTATACTTGACCCGTCACGGCCATTAACATTGCCCAAGACGAAGGCCACTTTATAATGTACTGATGGATTTGTATCTCCACAGGACACAACAAAAGCAAGAGTAGTACTTCATCTACTTGCCATCATTGCCCTGCTGGAGCCTTATCACTGGTTTAAGCGAAGGTCACCGTTCTTGAGGTGTTCCATTTCTAGAAAATGAAAAAAAATAAACAAGTGATACTTAACCTGACGAAAATGATTACTGGCATGAAAAAAAGTTCACTGCTGAATAATGTTAAGCAATGGATACGGTGTAACCTTTCATTTTACTTCAAAATGAATATATGGTTCTTTGAAAGAAAGGGAAAAAAAATGAAACCTTCAGATTTTAGTACCATTCAATGCAGCGAAAATATTGGTTTTCTGAATAAACATGCTTGTCGAACTTGCGGGTGCTACAAGGTGCTTTCAATAACAATAAAGTGTTTTGCTATTCATACACATGTAAGCAAAATGAGATCAAGGAATTCACATATACTATGTGTCTCCTTTGATTCCCATGTGGCCTTACATGTGTTCAAATACAGTTGTTGAATTGATTTCATTATTATGATGGGTGGGCTGCAAGGTGGCGCAGTTGGTAGCAATGTATAGTAGCGGTGTATAGATAATGGATGGATGGATTATGATGGGTTCAAACCTGGTTTTCAACGCTAAATAGATAGAAATAGAAATATATTAATACAATATTTAAAGGGTTCATTTATGGTCATATAACACACTGAATAGGGGGAAACAAAAACTCATAAGCTAATATGTGGCCACGTAAGTGTTGAACATGACAGTTGGTTTAAATGTGTTTTTTTTCTTTTGCACAGTTTTTTTTTTTTCAAATTTTTTCCACTTTGGGACAGTGGCACTAGCTGTAAACACATCTGGTCTGAGTATGACATTGTGGTTAACTTGCTGGTTGTGAAGAGTCTCACAGCAAGAAGATCCTGCGTTGAAACCCCAACCAAGGTCTTTCTGTGTGAGCTTAGGGAGGGCTGTATTTCAGATCACATACTTTTTGTTTATGGTTTAAGCATATACTACAGCTGCCCCTACAAAGCATGTACTATTTCATGCATTTCACATACAAACGCGACATGCTACTTCGTCACAATAGTGTACCTTAAGCTTTGACCTTCGCAGCCTTTAGTGCAGAATGAGCTGTCATTGGTCTGTGCGCTCTCAGCAACTCAAGCTCGTTTATACTCATGCAAGATACTGCAACCTATGTGATGTAACTGCACAAAAGATTGTGCCAGAAAAAGCATGCTGTTTGCACACTGCGAAATCTGACCGGATGTAGAAGGACATCCAGGTATTTTTGGCATTCTGCATTTGACATACGATGTATTCGGACATGTTTTTTTCTGGCACACTGTATAGTATGGCAGCATGGATATAGGATAGGGTGTCTAGATGTTCTTCCTTTGCTCACACAGGTTTCCTCTGAGAGCTCTGGTTACTTCTGCCTTAAAAAAACACAAAAAAAAAAAACATGCCAGGTTAATTCTCCAAAAGTGCCCTTGACCAAAAAAAACTATCTTAGAGTTGGAGTTGGTCCCCGGGCATTGCACGGTGGCTGCACACTGCTCCTAATACTTAGGATGGATTTAATGCAGAGAACAAATCTCCCTACGGGGGATCAATAAAGGATAACTAACTTTCACATTCAGAAGACTCTGAGCAACATTAGCATTCATTCAGACTCATGTTTGTGTCTACTTGTCGAGTCCGTTCACTGTGTTTAGTTATGTTTTAGCTCCTTAGAGAAACACTGTATCTTAGTATGTAATGTTTAAATGCTTTACTATGTTCACTAGCTAGTGGCAGGTTTGGTCCTGGAAAAGTATGTGTGGATCTATCAGAGCTTCTGCGGTATCTGGGAGGTTGATGAGAACAGTGGGAGTGAACCAAAATAGTATTTTTAGGGGCCAAAAAGCTAAAACAATGAGTTCAATGCTGAAAGTCTTGTAGTTTTAAAGGTAAGTGCAAAGTTAGGTCATAGTTTGTCTCACTGGGTGACCCTCTTACATTATACAGTAACAGTAGACAGTAATTTGATCCATTGTTCATTTGAAATAATATGCGTTCATAAAACTTTAATGTTTCTAAAAAGCTATTCTAAAATGAATACCCATAGGTAGTAAAGCAACTGATCAAGTTCTGCTCTTTAACAAAAAAACAAAACATGCATGGTGATAATATAATCAGTCCAGCAAATTGCAAACATAACTTAATGCGTTGCCAGCCTTTCACTGGACACTATTTCCACAGGCAAGTTAGCGGAATCCTCTGCGGTGTTTTATGCATAAATGCAGCAATAAAACATGCAGAATTCACACTTGTTGACCTTGTCTCGTTCGGTTTTATTCCATTTGTGATCACTCATCTGTAACCTGGAGCAGCCTCTAATATAAAGAGGCCACTGAGATGTTTGGAAATATGATGCACCGTAAAATCCCTTCTAATAGAACATAAACATTGATGCTGCCAAGATGGTTTTTCTGGGATGAGCAGCTCTAAAACAATAGCCTCATAAGAAAGTTGATGTTCTGTATATCTGCCATATACGTTTGTATGTGTGTGTTTGTGTGTGTGTGTGTGTGTGTGTTTGTGCAGAAGGCTGCTTTAGGCATCAAATCTCTGAGGCATCACAAGTATTGTAGAGGAGTGTTCAGACATAGGAGTAAACACAATAATACAGAGGGAGAAAGATCGCGCGTCTGCGAAAAAGGAGCGCTTTACATTTGTTGCTGAATGCCTCCTGTCTCTTTATATTTCAGCCTCAATCATTTACACACCTTTATCTGCTCCTCATATGTGTTCCTCGTGTGTTTAGTGTCACAACCTTCATTAATCTGTCTCTCATGTCCCCCCCCCTCCTCTTTGGTTTATTTTTTTCCTCGCTGCTAATGGAAAGGAAGGCAGAAATTGTGAAGTGACTCACAAATATTTGTCTTAAACAATTTCCAGGCTGGATGGCAGGCGCGCCGATATGTCAGCGGGGGTGGCACTCGTGATGGGCGCACATCATTGATATGGACATTGTCTTGCTGGCTTGCCACCAGTGTTGTCCTCGCTACGCCCTGTGCATGTGTGAGTCTGTGTGTGTGTGTGTGTGTGTGTGTGTATTCTGTCCATTTGCTACTGAAGGGGGGGTCCCAAGGGTCTCCCTCTCCAAGTAAGAAATGACAGAGACGACAGCCACATCTCTGCTCTGGCCCTCTCTCTCTCTCTCTCTCTCTCTCCATCCTACGTCCCTCACTTCCTCCCCCCCCCCGTCCGTCTATTGACAGGTCTGTGGCTGCAGCGCCACGCACACAATGAATCTCAATGATCCCGCACGCATCAGAAACCATTACCTGCACGGCACAAATGTACACTGTGAATATGAATCACCCGCGGTGGGTGTCGCTGACCATTTGAAACACACATAAAGTGTGAATGTTAAATGTCTTCTCTGTGCACCCACACACCACCACCACCACCACCCCCCTCCCCACCGGTACTCTTCTGTCAGTCTCGGGCTGAATAGGGAGATCCATGCACAATGAAGCTCATGAATTATCAGCTGAGCATGAATGTCAACTATCGTGCCCACATGTGTATCCATCATTCTCGTACGCTGATATGTCAAAAGATCAGGCCTCCGCTCAGTGGGCCGCGTGCCTGTGAGTGATATGTGTGCAAAGCTCTTGTCATTTACACATTCAATCAATTATCCAAATAACGTTAAAAAATGCGGGATATACGTACACACGGAAACTCCCAGAAGGCTAGTGGGATATCTCTCCGGCCTGAATGCACTGTATATCTATCTGTCACGTTGATGGGGTTGGGGTTGGGGGTGGGGGGGGCATAATTTCATCACCTTTTTGCATCGCAGTCACATTTGATTGGATGCATCTCGGCCAATAAATTTCATTTAAATGTCAGGGCGCAATGAAAAACAAACAGAGCTCACATCATTCATAATTCTGTGGATACACACCGGTACTAGAAGATGTTTCTACATTCCAGTGGGCTTGTGTTTTAGATGCTGCCCTATTTGTTTACTACCTCTACTACCTCCTACCATGCACATCACTGTAATGCCCATAGGCAAGGGAGCAATATCACATAATACATGTCTAGAGACTGTGATAAAGCAACCGCTAAAAAGGCTGCATAATGCACTACCTGTTTACAAATTTTGCCGGCATGCACATGCTCATTAGAGTTAAATCAATACACTTATGAATGAATAAAGGAATGAACAAGCATTTCAATATTCTTGTTATTCGCCTTTGCTTTTACCCAAGAAAGTACCAGCTGGTCCACATTTAACCTTCAGGTACAAATACGCATATAACCACATGCTTTTTCAGAGCTTCAGAAAACTGTAAGTGTTTGTTTCTTTTTAATTGTTATTATTTTCTTCCATCCATCACTTCATAATTCATTCTGGGGCAAAGTAAAGAAAAAAAAAGAAAGAAAAGAAAATGCAAAAGCTTTTGAGCAGAAGCAAGTTTTAAAAAAAAACATTTCCAAATAAATCTCAGATGTAGATGTGCTGTTGAACCATAACAGATTTATAAGTTTATGTATGCATAGCATGGTGCATGCAGTGGAAAAAAAAAAACTGCCACTGCAGAGTTTAGATTTACAGCATGCAGATATGGATCAGTTTTTGGAATGATACATATTCATATGGGGGAAGGGATTGGGGTCGCCAAGTTCTTTGGATTGTTTTCGGTGCCCGCGCTGTCACTTGTGTGCAGCCTCTCTAAACATTCGCACACACAAGATTCAAAAACACACACACACACACAAAAAAAAGGGCCAGTGCACACACATATAATTCCGAGCGTGCGGAAAGCGGAGTGAGAGGACATTGAGGTTGCGTTCGTGCATCAACAGCGTTACATAATTGTCTGTTTTGTTTAATCTAAATACAACACTAAATATTTCATCATCCTAATCTGTAATGGCATCGCTCGCTCTAATCACAGTGGTATTAGAAAATGCTCTACGGTGTCTGGCTTATTGCTAATCTCTTCTCACATGAAAACTCACTTTTTCACTTTCCTTTCTCACACACACACACACACACCCTACCTAACGTTAACCCTCTTCCAACCTCCAAGAGCCCATCACCTCCTGTTACGAGCCAGTGTAAATTGAATGCTGTGAATCAGGGCCGGCTGTTACTGCATGTGACTGGAAAAGGAAGCGGGGAGGAGAGAAAGGAGAGCGAAGGGGACTGCATGTCCCTGCAGCTTTATGGGCTGGTGTCTCACCAAGATATATCACCGCCTGGCCAGATAATACCATCATGTACATAACTACCCAGTGTGTGCGTGCGTGTGTGCCTGTGTGTGTGTGTTATGTACTTAACTACCGGGTGACCTGCTGCTCAGCTCCTAATAAGGGGCATCTGCTGCTGTTTTACAGTATGGAGCAGCAGGAATAGGGAAAAAGCAATGGGGGGAGGAAAAAAAAAAGGGCACACCTCACTATGATGAGGGCTTTTTGTAGAAGAGGGGAGGAGAAAAAAAACATTTAGGGCTGTGTCCATGGATAGGGAAATGGTAGAAATGGCGAAAAAAAAAAAAAAGTGAGGTAGAGTGTGTGACAGAAAATGAGAGCTTGGAGGGCGAGTTAGGAGGGAAAATGAGATATAGAGAGAGATGCGCACACAAACAGAGCGAGAGAGCGAGCGGTGGAGAGCCAGAGAGAGCCCAGATGAGGGAGTTGAGATGATGGGCTGGCAGTTTCCAAGCACCAGGCTGTTTTTCAGGGCTGTCAAGCACATTGTGAGGCATTGTTTGAAATGCCCAGGCTGATGGCTGACATATTCCCCATGAATCTAGCATGCCAGGCCGCTGTCCACTACACTGCGCTCAGACACGCACGGGCCGATGTGCTGCGCTCCTCGTTTTGCGCGAGGATGTGTGTGTGTGTGTGAGCGTGTGCTGGTCAGTGAAGGGTAATTGGCCGACCTTGGCCCATCAGGGTGGCTGGGATGGGGGGGAGGCGGGGGAGGTCGAGGGGGAAAACGGGAGGCAGTGGAGGGAGGGCAGTTGTAAATTTTGTCCCACATCAATGCATTTCTGTCAGTGGCACTCCACTCTGGTGGTTAACTATTACCCCGAGAAAAAAATGCGCACACACACGCCAGCCGCCTCTGCGTAGACACACAACTGGAGGCACGCTTTACTGTACACAAACACAAATCCATAACTCACTCGGGTGCAATCAGTGGTCACACACATCGGGTGAGTTAGTGTTTAATCTCCTCACCAGCACTGATCAGAAGCATCTCATACAAAGTCACATCCAATCCATAGATGTGGACATGTGTAGACAGGGAAAACTCTCTGATGGTTGCTTTCCTTCCTGTTCCTTTCCTGTTTTTTTCCCCCCTTAATCTCTTTCTTCATCCTCGATGTCTCCCACAATCTAGCTCCCTCTGCCTCTCTCTTGCATCTCTGTTTCACTTTATTTCTCTTTATTGGCTCATGTTCTTTAATCTAGCCTTTCTCCTGTTTCCCTCCACCTCTTTCTTCCTCTTCCATCTCTCCTCTCTAGCCCTTTCTTTTACTGTACCTCCATCCATCTCCCCCTTTGCAATCCTCCCTTTACTCTCAGCCTTTCATCTCATTCCTTCCACACTTCCTCTCCCCTTTGCCATCTGTACGTTTGTACCCTCTAACTCCAAAGTCCCATCCATTCTCCGGGAATGCCTCTGTGTTGTTGTTTAGTTGTTTTTCTTCTTTGCTTTTCCCCCTATTTTCTGGCTCACCCTTCTTCCCCCCTTTCCTCATTCCACCCGAAGCCATGGGGGGACAGCTGTTGGAGACAGACCTGCAGAAATAACTGTGTTATTCCTCTAATCGATACAGCCAGGCACCAGTGGCTACCGCCAAGTCCTGTCCAGTGTGTGTCCGTGTGTCTGCACATGTGTGTCTGTGTGCAGCTGGGACTGTGTGTGCTTCAGTCCTCCGCCAGGAGGCAGAAACGGCAGATAACCAAAGACATATCTGCCTCCGCCATCAGCGGAGAAGGACAGGATTTAATACAGGTATCCCTTCCTCACGTTGTCCATCTTTCTCTCACTCCTGCCAGCCACCCTTCTCTCAGTTTCTCCCTCTCTGGTTGTAGTTCCTGACTTCTCGCAGTAATTTGAGCAAAAAGGGTGGGGGGGAGGGGTGAGACTGAGATGGAATAGCAGAGTTCATAAAGTGTGATTTTAGCAGGCTGAGAAGAGGCATTTGAAAATGAAATACTCCCTCCTCTGTTTATCTTGGATTCTGGCTCTCATATAGCTCCACGATCCTGCCTTTGGTGTGTGTGTGTGAGATGAACTTTGAGAGTCACAGCAGGCTGTAGATGAGAAAAAACGGTCACGAAACCTCCCCCCCCCCCAAAAAAAAAAACAGAATTCTGTGTATCGTTAATAGTTCACACTCCAAGTCTTCAATTCAATTCAATTCAATTTTATTTGTATAGCGTATATTTACAACAACAGTCATCTCATAGCGCTTCACAAAGGCAGAGACAGAAACACCCAACAATCCAAAACATTTGGATTCCCTATAAGCTTCAGCAGTCCGCAAGCAGTCCGCAACAGTGGGAAGGAACCGAAAACCTTGTCATTACAATCTCGACATAATGGAAAATGTGGGTCCATGTGTTGTATGTACCTAATTTAGATGCACTCAGAGACAACATATACCATTTTGAAGCACCACATTCAATCCAAAAGGCTTTAAGTGACAAATACTCATCTTTTTCTCTGGTTTCCAAGAGCCATTCAGCTCAATGGCAAAGACTTGGTCCATCTAACTCCTCTTAAGATGCTTCTCCTCCTCAGCTCTCTCTTTCTCTCTCTTTCTCTTTGTCCATTGCTCTTCTCTGGCTAATGAGGATGTTGTCTACCGGGAGCCATGTTTCTCCTCTCAGTCTCTCTCAATGGCAATGGATGAAAATTTACTATTTTTTCAAAGTGCTGCTTAATGGTGGATGGCAGTTTATAGGAGGTAGGGGAGAAAGGGATTGCCTCGCAAAGTAGACTGGCTGAGATTTCACTTGTTGAGCACAACTGTTGAGGGGAAAAAAAAAACATAGCAGAGAGTGCATTGAAAAAATCTCAACCAGTAAAGGTTCTAACATAAAGATACGACTGATAAATACGAATGGGAGTTGTGTACGTTAAAGTGGAAGAAGAGGCAGACTACAGAGGGTGAGAGTAGATTAAAGGGTAAAAGTAGCATGGAGACAATGTGGACAAAGAAGGCACTTTGGGCTAATGGTCTACTGCTTTGACTGGCAAAGAATATTCAGTAATCTGTTGGTTTTATGGGATTAACTGTTCAATAGCACTTCTTTGGCTTTTACAGCTCGACACAGGTTCTATTTTTAAAGCAGCTTAAGAGGAGAGGGGTATGCGATCATGGCTCGCATCAGCATTTCTAATCATTTTAAAAGACAGGAAAAGCCTTTAAGTGACGAGGATTCTGACTCTAAGGGGCTTCACATGCAGTCTACTAGCCAAGCAAAATCTGAAAATACCAACAACAAAAAAGAAAAAAAAAAGAGGAAGAAAATTAAGGCTGTTTGTATTATTGATAAATCCATGCAATTATGCTCAAAGTGAGGCTTAGCATTGGAATAAGGCCACAGAATTTAACCCATTTTCATTTATTTTCCCAACTTTTTTTTTTCTCTTTTTTTTGCGAGCATAACACCCGAGACTCTTGTGGCATGTGGTAACACAAACACAAAAACAGAGTCAAGCAGTGGGTGTGAAGATAATGCACAAATCATCGTTTTTTTTTTATAGCCTATTTCAGGTTATTCTGCAAGTGATAAACACCTTCACCTCCATCCTCACTGGTATTATTAGTTTGTAAACAGAGCTGCTGCTGCTGCTGCTGCTGCTGCTACCAGAATTTCACATTTATATGGACTGAAACAAGGACTGCATGTGTCGACACAGCAGCCATGTTGAGCGCTAATGAATCACAGGCCGACAACAGGGGGTGGGGTAAGAAAAACTTGCCACATGAGCCGGCAGGTGTTTTAGGGCCACTTAGGGTCACATGCATGCATGTACACACTTAGACTAACTGCATCACTGATATTAAATAAATCCAAGTCATTTATTAAATTACATGAATTCTCTACTGTCAGAGGATGGAGTGAATGCAGCGTCTATGTAGTAGTTTCTTATTAACTGTATTTTTGCAATATGTCTGGAATGTATATATGAGTGTGTTTCTAGGTGTGTGTGTGTGGGAGTGTTTTTAGTGTGTGTGATTGCTCTTCCCTACTGTGAGCTGTTGCTATGGTGACAGTATTAAACACGTGCTGTTTGTCTACCTCCAGAATTACATTTCGTACAACCCCAATGTCTTGTTTTCCAGCTTCTTTGTGAACCTGTGATGGAGGGAGCGGGCGGGAGAGAGAAAGAGAGACGGAGAGATTTACGACACAGATGCTTGTTGGCACACTTTTCTGTCATTTCTAGTGTTTATGACAAGTATTATTGCACCTTCAGTATGGAGAGATGCCCTAATTCATCTGTTATGTTAATAACGCTGGTAACTGCAGTAATATTATAATCCCATTAATGAGTTTCATCAGATGGGGTGGGGGGAAGAAATATGGAAAACTTGTGTTTTGATGACATTCGGTGAAGAGAAGAAAGACAGGACAACAGAAGAGAAGAAGAAAACGGGATTGTTAAAAAAAAAAAAGTATATATATATATATATATACATTTAGAAACACACCTTCTGTTTCTGTGACTGTGCTATAAAAGAGGCCTCTATTTTGATGCCACACTTGTGTTTGAAAAAAAGAAAAGAAAAAAAAGAATCACACATCTGACTGTGTGAGAAAAGGCGTGACTGCCATCTTCTGGTGGGATAAGGAATCATTTATTAAGAATGCAACACATTGCTCTCAGATAATCAAATACAAATGGGATATGTATTGACCTATTGGAAGGCATGGACACACACACGTGCTGCCACGGAGAGGCTGACATGTCCACGCACGCACACACACACACACACACACACACACACACACACACACACACTCTCAGTCCCTTAATGGAAAAACGATGTGTGAATAAAAATGTGCTTCTGACCCTATCAACTTTTACGGATGACAGTATATGAAATTTCTAAATGAGAAGCAGCGTCTTTCGAATGTGTAAGTGGTTGTCTGTCTTTTCAAAAACTATACATTAGAGGGTGGACTTTAGCCTCCACACACGCACGCGCGCACGCCGACGCATACGAGTGTTATTATTGCATACTGTCAGCATGCAAAAATCAATTTTTAATTTTGTTTGGGAAAAATGAAGCACAGTGAGCTATGTAAAATCATTGGGGTGCTGTCTGCTAAAGTGTGCATCCTTACAGATGAACCCGCAGACGCACAGGGAAACACGCACTAAAAGCACGGCATGTCCCCGCGTAACAAATACACAGCTGTTTATTGATTCTGTCCTATTTGGTATTCATTATTGGCACTCTTTACTGACCTGACCACCTCGCTCTAAGTCCATTGCCTATTTCTAACATGTTGTAGGCCATTATACCCTCCCCAGTTCCAAGGATGACCAGAAACATTGTTCATTACAGCCAGGATGCTATTAGACTTGCAAATGCCTCGCCTTGCCTTACTATCTGTTTCTCAGTGTCTCTTACTCTCTCTCTCTCTCTCTTCTTGAAAAGTGCAGCCATTAATAGAGCCCTTCTTAACCCGGCAATTTGCCTTCTTATCCACATTAAAAAGCACCAAAAGGGTGGATGAGATCTTTCCTGAAAACTGGCTCGAGGCTCTGGATGTCGTTGGCATGTTATGGTTAACACATCTCCTCAGCATCACATGGCTTTAAGGAACAGGGCATTTGTTGTTCCAGATAACAACAGCTTCTCTAAAGCTCCCCCCACCCCATCCCCGCTCCTTGCATGGGAGGGCTGATCCTCAGACTACGCCTGATGGTGAAATGTCAGAATTTCTGAAAAAGCAGTGGACTGGGTGTAAAGTGGTGTTTTAGAAAAGCAAAGAGCACTTTTTTTTTTTTCCTTTTTTTCTTAAGTCTAAGTGACTTTGCAGTGAGATGCTCCTTAAATCATTAATTAGCACCCAGCCCTCTGGAGAAAGATTCAAAGGGTATCTTCTGCTAGACCATAGTTATAGTTTCTATTAAAGCTGCAATTATTTTTTATTACAGATTGATCTGCCAGTTATTGTCTGTATTTAGTAATCAATACAGATATAATCACACTAGATGAGATAAGATATATTTTAGTGTCCCCTGAAGTAAAATTTGCAGTAGTGCAAATTTTACAGCTCTGTACAACTACAGACAGCTTGGTAATAAAACAAAAGTACACAACTAGGCACAGAGTAAGCTAAATATTAGTAAGACCCTGCGTGAAAACATTACTATCTGTCATGCAAATACGTTTGCAGGTTCGCCAAAACTTTTGAACATGCTGCATTTATAAGAGCACTGTATTGGAGCTTGATAAATAATGCCAGTAGAACATAAACCAAAGCTCCAGAGGTCAGTTTTGTGGGTCAAATGTGTGGCCAGATGCATCTGGTGTTCAGATTGAGCAGCTGTTTTTTGACCAATGTGACGGAGGTTAGAATAAAAGACAGCTGAAAAGGTTTCACATGTACATATATAAACCATAAAGTTTACTTTATTAAGCATATTTTTTGAACTTCTGTTTGAAAAGCAACATGAGCATTCCTTGTGTCCATCAGACTTCTAGACCAGCAGTCTCAAACTCAATATTCAGTTTTCAAAGTCAAAAACCAAAACAAAGCAGAGATCGATACAGTTTCACAAATTTGGGGGGAATTTCTAAACTGAATATAAAAACGCAGCCTCTGTTGTCTTTTGCAGCCTTCAGAATATCCGTTTTTTTGCAGATGATGCCGTTCTTTTAGCTTTTTCGATTGCATTTGTCTGTTAACTTGAAGGTAACACTAGCATTACTCTAGAAAAAAAATAGACGCTTGTTGTCCGTTCAGGTCCTTTATTTTTGTGTCTGACATGAGCGAGGAGAGATGTTAAGATCAACTGCTAGCGAGGTGCAAAGTCTGAAGTAATGCCAGTCCTGTATTGAATCGAGGTGGTAAATAAAGAGCTGATCCACAAGGCAGAGCTCTCAATATATATCTGCTCTGAGTTAGGTCTCCTTGTCAAACCTCACTTACGATCACCGGTGAGTGAAAGAATGAGAACAAAGATTCCAGACTGAATGGAGCTTCTCTGCAGGCGGCTGGCACAATCTCTGTAAGAAGGTAAAAACACTCAGAAATCCGAGAGGACCTGCGAGTTGAGCTGCTGCTCGGCAGTGAACAGAGCCGGTTGAACCTGGCAAGGATGCTGCTCAGGCGACTCCCCTTGGACATAAAGCAGGTAAGGCTGACTGGAAGGAGACCCAGGGGAGAGGCCCAAAGAACACTGAAAGAATTACATCTCTCAGGTGGCCTGGAAGTGATGTGCAGCAACAGCTGGATGAAGTTGCCTTCAAAAAAAATAAATAAATAAATAAAAAATTGAAGATGTTTGGCTTTTACAACCCTTACCAAGAAGAGCAAAAGTGGACAGATGCATGGGTGGATAGCCACACACTGTTGGCAGTGTCATTGTTAAGAGACTGGACATGGATTCATGTCCACTTTTTCCACAGCAAGGTCCTTGAGAATGAGAGTGGAAAGAGAATTTCTCGGTGTTTTGTTTTTCTGTTACTGGCAACATGAAAATCCCATTTTTGTAACCACAGCACATGTACTACACATCATGCCGGCTGCACGTCCACATAAAGAATCTCAATTGCTTCAGTGTGGGGACAGCGTGTATATTTAAAACTGCACTTAGTGAATTAAAGGCTCACCTTGTGTGCGGCTCCATGTTCATCCAAACTGTCAAACTGCACGTGGTTTTCATTCAGACTCGGGCTCACGTGAGCAAACACAGCCCATATTTCCAAAGACGTCTGGACTTGAGGCAGAAATAGCCAGAAAAAAACTCATGACAGATTGGAGCTTTAGCATTAAAGGAGTTTATTTGGTGATCAGCGGAAGAAGAAGTACTTGCACCTTTTGCTTAAGGCTGCCATAGTCAATGTTTTCATATCAGATTATTAGCAAATTATGACTTAGAAATGAATATCATTAATATTGTTAGCAGTGGTATTACAGCTAGAAGCTCTTTTCTACTGAAAGGTGTCACAAATCACACCTGCCAAGTGTGACATGCCTCTATAAAAAGAGCAGCTTTTATCAGATATTTATCAGGTATTTAACCAAAGCTGAATAGCTACTTAAATGAGAGTGTGCATTGGACTTACTTTGGTCATTATAGCAAGAAATATGACTCCAAAATGAACACAAACATTGCTCTGTGCCTGCTGGATGTCTAAATAGGCAATTGTGTGCTGAGATGTTTACCATAGCGAATTAACAAGGCACTAAAATGTCAGTGTTGTGTCTTTATCTTGCCCTCAAGTGGCTGAAAAACTAATTATTCAACTTTAAATCCTGCATTAAAAAACACAACAACAACCACAAAACACACACATATAAGAATTATGAGCAAAATTAGCTTAAAAGTAAAATAAGTGTTTCACAGTATAGTATACAATAGAATAATATATTAAATATTAGGCTGTTGTTATTGTTGTTATCACTTGAGCTGGTGGCACAATTAGTCGAACTGCTGTGTATATTTGTGGTTATTTTTATGCATAAAATGATAATATTTTCCACTCTCTTTACAGGTTTTGTGTTGTCTTTACTTAAACAATGCCCAGAAACTTTAAATGTCAAATAAACACAGTAGACTAATAAGTTAAGCATTTCTCAATTGTCATATGAAGTAGCAATAAAATGAAAGAAACGAAAAAGGAAAAGTTTTCAATTTTGAGCTGCTTTACTTCTGTACATTTACTTGTTTTCGTGCGAAAAAGTCAGACCACCTAAGTGAAATCCCCCAAAATAAACAACAAAAACACACCAAAAACAATCATTAGATCATGCAGAGACGAAGGGCATCCAACACAAGGACGTGAATGTACAGACAAGGATGTAGAAACACAACCTTAAGCCTGGGCGCACACACACACACACACACATACACACACACACAAAATGCCATGCCTCCTCAGAATATCACACATGTCATTTGAATACGCTGTTGTCAAATTTTTTTGCAAATACACTCTTATGACAAACTGCACCAAAATATACACACACTTTTGGTACATACCAAAGTCATTAAGATTGATGGAGCTGGGGGCCACAATTAGGACTACTGTGGCTCTCGCAATCAGTCTCAAAATGCTACCGCCTGATTGGAGAAGACGTATCCAAACCTGCGGCTACGTTCTTTTCGTAAAAGAGGGACAAGACCTCCGCTCAGTTATTATGGCCTGAAAGCGCCTCCTGTATGTATGTTGATGTGTGTGTGTGTGTGTGTGAGCGTGCTGGATGATACATAAGAGGGACGCTGCAAAACTTGGTATGTCTCATAATAACCTGAGGATATGCGTCCTTCCAGAACAAATTAGTAGCTTCCATCAAAACAGAGGACGTCTAGCTATGTACGGAGCTGCGACGACACCGGAGAGTCTCCCATGTGAGAGTCTGTGCTGCATTTCCACACATTTCCTCTTGGTGGTGGAGCAGCAGAAAAAAAAAAAAAAAGCTGGCAGCACTAATCAGCGCTTGCATAATGGCTGCATCTGAATAATTAACCCGAATATCCACAAAATTAACTTGTTGGCACACTGTCCTGAAAATACATAATTACTAATGGTGAAAGTTTGGCAGGGAGGAAAAAATATAAAAGTCCTGTCAAATCAAACCCATTGATTTTTTTTTACAAAAGGTTCCATCCCCTGCAGCCCGCAACTACACCAAAGTAGCAGTGTAATTTCCTAATAAGCGCACGCTATTAAATGAAATTACAGAGATTTTCAAAGATCCCCCCCACCCCCACCCCACCCCCCCCACCTTCCTGCTCTCCTCACCCCCTCCTGCTCCATCACCACACCCGCTCCCCCCCAATAAAAAGTGCTGCCTGGTCATTTTGGCTGCATTACCTGTCCGCTCTCGTATAATAATGTAATTATCCGGTGACCAGCGTGATAATCTTGCTGAATTACATCGTGACCTCTGTCTGTGTGGCTTGCTTTCACAGCTCACCACTCTGTGGGGTAATGGGGAAAGACTGAAGCCTAAATGATCTATGTCTGATGAAACCTCGCGAGCGCGAGCACACACATAAATAGACTCAAACACGCTCAAGGACAACTGGGACGCAAAGTAAAGACGCACAAATATTGCAGTTTTATGAACAGAAGTGGGGAAGTAACTCAGGAAGACAAAAAAAAAAAAAAAGTAATTTGTTAGTGATTATTTTTTCATTACCTTGCAATCAGCTACATGGCTGACTTCCTCTTTGCTCCGCTCCTCTCTCCTCAGCTTTGATTCCAGCTTTTAAATTTTAATTTTTTTCTCCCCCCCTCCTTTCAGCTACAGCGCTGTCATCTAAAACCTGACACTGTTGTTCCTCGGAGATGGAGAGTAATATGTTATTTAAGAAATTAAGACAAAGGGGGGAAAGCGATACGTCACAGGGGGAATCATGAAACAGAAAAGAAAATCAGCCTTGATGGGGGCATATAGAATATCTCAACTTGACCACAATGAATTCCACCTCGTCTGTAATTCTACACTATAGTCTGTATATCAGCACGAGGCTCGGTCAGATCCTGGGTCAGCATCTCTCTTTGATATTTAGTATCTCTTTTTGCTGCTTTGATCTTTCTGTTCTTTACTTGGGTGCTGTGCTGTAATGTATTATGAAGGAGGGTGTCAGATAAATTCCAAACATCCACATGTGTGTGTAAGGTAAATGAGCGCCTGGCATTGAGTGATAATAGTGCAAGTATATGGGACATTTTTAATAATTGACACGCTCGGTGGATTGTTGTCGAAAAGGTTGTTTGTACAGTGGGCATAACATTTTTAGGTGGTAAATAAGAGATGACGAAACAATGCAGAGAGAGAGAGAGAGAGGTGCTTTGATGCAGCACAAGAAAGGTTAACGCTTGAAATATTGTGTATATTCTTCCATTAGCATCCATTAGAGATACCTGCAAAGGGTTGAAGGCCTGTTTCACTGGATGAAAGCTGCATCCTGCACACTCACACCAATTTAGAATCATCAGTTGACCTAATATGCATATTCTGGGATTGTAGGAAGGATCTGGAGCACCCAGAGAAAGAACTCAGCAGGTTTGAACCCAGAACCCTCTTGCTGTAAGGCTGACGATGCTAACCGCTGCACTGCTGGTGAAAAGCTCAAACTATGATAAATTGATCCCCTTAACAAGTTCTCTGTGTGTCTGCAGTCAGTACATTTTATTCCTCTCTGCCACAGAACTCCAAAAAAAAAGGAAACTTTAAAAAACACATCACGCAGTCACACTGTTGGACAGGGTGACATGTTCCTTCATTATGATGACACAGGCACCGCGGTGCAGAATGTGTGTTAATCCGTGGCTAAAAATAGTCCTCACACAAATGCGCTATTTAGCTCTGGTTGAGCAAAGTGTGCTGAAGAAAAAAAAAAAATCTAGGGTTACCAACCAGCAAAGAACCATAAGGCGAGATTGAAAGCAGCAGTGAAATCCAGTGTGTCCCTGGAAACCCAAGCGTGTCCACGCATAATTAAAAGCCAGAATAGAGTTGCTGTGAGTAAATACAAAAACATCATTAAAAGCATATTAAACCATATAGAACCTCAGTAAAGCATCATTTGATTTAGACCAGACCCGAGGCCTTCTCATTTGTTCAAACAACACCATATGAAATGTATGAAGGAGGAAAGTGACAGGCGGTGCCGCTGGTGTCCCTCAAACCACCGGTGCTCATGGAAGGGAAAAATAATAATAAAGGAAGGCAGAGGAGGTTTTACCAAAAAAAAAAAAAAAAAATTCTGTTGGAAAAAAAAACAAGTCTGAAAGTAAAGGGCCTTTATTTCAGCAGGCTAGAGACATAACAAAACCACAGCGGCACGTGTCGGCTTCTTCAGGGTTTAGAGACACAAAGAAACAGACAGAGTAATTACAGTTGCAATCATAACAGGTGTGCAACACTCAGTACCTGCATCATTTTCTCTGTGTGACCTCTAGGGGCATCACATAACAAATACCACACAGAAAATACTGAGCCAAGGCCCCTCTGACAGGCTGTTAAAAACCACTCTCTTAGTTAAGGATGGTGTAAACAAAGAAGGATAAAATCCACAATAGCAAACAAGCATTTAGTCCAACGTTAGTCAATGAGATAAAACCACAAAGACAGAAGCACTCAAGCAACAACAGTGTCAATAATTAGTTTCATGAGTGCGTGCTCTTTTATAAAATGCCATTTATTTCTGGTTACTTTACTTTCATCCTATGTTATCATATGAGATGTGTTTTACTTGAAAGCTATGTTTTTTGGTGATTTTGGTTTAGGCTCGATACTGTTCTGTTGATACTTGTGTCATTTCCAAAAACAAAAAAAAGCTACTTGGTAACCAGGAGATATGAGCCACAATCACAAACTCTGCCAAAAAAAAAAAAAAAAACCTAATCAGACAAAACAAACAAACAAACAAACAAACAAGAAAGCCTTACCGATGTTGTCGTTAGATGTGGTGTGTTCAGATTGCTCGTTTTGTCCACATAGAACCTTCATTCAATTCAGAATCATAAAAAAACACGAGAAAATAAGCAAAAATCACATTTTACAAACTACAACAAGATTAATTAAGTAAAGGTCAAGTCGTGTTTTTTGTGTTCCTGTATCTGCAATCGTCCATGCGAAACACCATGTGGGGAGATTCTTTAGCACCCACAACTTTCATTACCAGTAAGGAAGTTGCGATTAAAGTAGCTGTTGTTGGACTTGAGATGTGCTTTGTACATGCTTTCCATCGACGGAGTTCAAACATTAGTAGGAAGTGCTAAATTCTCCAGAAATCCTATGCTATGTCTGCCCACCTTAGGAATAATCAGTCATGCAGTGCTACAGTCTAATCTATAACCAGCTGGTATGTATAATTCCTGCAAAAAGTGCAATGTTACAACCTTTCAGAAACGCCCACGCGATCACCATGTTTGTTTCTGTGTTTGATACCAGCAGCAATGCGATTATCTGCATAGCAGAGTATGTATATTATCGCTTAAATGGAATTGCAAGTGCATCAAGATTCATTAAACCGCTATTTAAGGAGATTTCTTCTAACTGCTATAACACTAGTGACCTGTTTTAAATGATTGACATTTTCAGAATGAAGACATGCTCGAGGCCAGGTGGCACAGACAGGGTGGGGAGAGCAGAAAAGAATAGAAATAAGGCCAACAGATTTTTTTTTTTGTTTTGATCTTTTCAGGGGATTTGGTCCCAACAGAAAGGCGAGAATAACACGTTCTTTTATCCATGCAAAACCTACAGACAGATAAAATCACAGTATGCTTTCAGATTTAACACTCAGTTTACAATTGAAGGGAAAAAAATATGTGGCAAAGTATGTGTGAAAGCAAAAGGCCAAAGTCTAGGGGAAAGAAAATAAAAAAAATAAATAAAAAATGAAGGCAACACACAAAAGAGATATGCATCAGAATAGACAAAGACAGAAGTAAGTTGGAAGCAAATGCACAGAGACAGAAGGGGAAAATAAGACATTGAGAAAGGAAGAAAGAGGTTAAGAATGCTGAGTGGCGAGTAGCTCCCAGCGCCCCCGTTGTCTCGACACAGCGAAAGGGAGGGAGAGAAGGAGAGAGGGAAGAGAAGAGAGGGGAGATGACAAGACAACTAGACACCAGCATCAAAGCGGGTCAGAGGAAACCAGGCTTGGAAGCAATATCAAAGCCCTCAACAAGGGGCACCAGAGGAGAAGACAAGAGCTGGAGTGGCAACAAAGACGCAGATGTGTGTGTGTGTGTATGTCTGTGTGTGTGTGTTTGTGTGTGTGTGTGTGTTAGTGTGTTTCAGCAAGTATGCATACACAAGTCTGTTCATGTCTAATAATTGTGTCTCTTTACATGTCGACAGTTGCGTGTATGTGTACATTGCACGGTTGTGTGTGAGTGTGTGTGTGTGTGTGTGTGAAATTCTGGAGTGCTGACAGAGCTACACATCACTGCTCTCCTCTCTCTTCAATGTGCAGACGAGCCCTTGGCAGCCCAACTTGTCCAAGCATCAGAAAGCGAGGCTACCAACACAGATGGTCAAAAGCGGAGATGCTGGAAAACAAAACGGTTTGCGGCGCACAAGTGGCAGTCCGCCAAAATGCCAACAAAGCCGAGACTAAGAGGTCCCACCAACAATATGTTTAGTTAGATATGAGGATGTTAAATGGTTTGGCAGCGAGATTTCCGCGCTTGCGACCAGGGAATGTTTTTTTTTACTTCATTTTTGCTTGGCTGCTTGGTATTGATTGAGACATGCGGCTAAGACCGCAAGCCAGATTTGAACACGCAAAATGATGAATGATATTCACTGTAGCCCTTTGAGCTACGTTTTAAATAGGAGAACAAAGACGTTTGGCTTTTGTGGACCTTGATGAGCTAAAAGAACAGGGCTTAGAGATGTTCTTTGCCGCGATTACATTGCGGAAGACAGTTGAAAGCATCGGAGGTACAGCAATATCAGCTTGTTTGAATTCAGCCTTTGTTTTGTTGTTGATTTATCTGCATTGAATCTGTAGTTAATGAACTGCAGCAGAAATCATCACGAATGGCATAAGAGCATTTTGTTCTTAAGAAATTAGGGAAAAGTAGGTTTTTTTGTCTTCTCTTTACCTCTCTATCGACTCTAATGTTTGAACAATGAGCGAAGCAGAAGAAACTTTTTGTTATTTGGCAGTTTTTGAAGCAAGCTACCCGAAAAGCTTCACTTTGAAGAGTAGTTTTCCCATCATACAGCTCCAAGGCTTACCTGGCAAATAACCAGATGGTAGGTGAATGTAAAGACTGATACTATAATCCCCCCTCTCTGTTTTAATCTCTCAAACAATTTCCTGCCCACACCTCAGCACGGATGGAATTGCTTCACCTCCCTTGTAAATAGTTGAACTGACTTAAGGATCAAGACCTTTGAGAGCCGGCGGTTGCAACCAACAACACTTCCTGCCTATAGCTCTCTCCCCTCGTGTGCGTTCTTCTTTCACTCAAGTCCTGATAGTGCAACACTCTGCAACCCAACAGAACTCCTCAGATGTAGGGAAAGCTTTGTTTCCTCATATGTAGCCTGCAGCCTGTGCACAATGGAGCAATTATATGTGTTTTCATCTAATGTGATTGGACGTTGGCTAGTTATTTTTACCTTCAAAATATCAAAGAATATCTATTTTCCAAATAATCACTGCAATTAAGTTTAGAGCACGCAGAGTCTTATTTTCTATCCAAAACCAAAAAATAAGACAGTGTAATGAAGGAATTAAAGCACATGTGTAAGTACTTAAATGAAAGCTGTAATTGTTAACAAGTCAGTCAGCACATTAGTGACTAATTGCATTAGTTAGTGGGCTCAGGATATAAATAGAACATCCACAATGTGACACCACATTTGCCAAACACACTGATTAGTCGCCATCCTAAAAGCCATTTCAAAAATGTTCTAATAGTGCGAATAACTAGCTTAATGCTAAAGTTGAAGGGAAATTAAATGCTCTTTCATCAGCTTATGGAGAATTATGCTTAGTCTTTTAGCCTAATATTATATGTGCAGCCATGAAGTGCAGATTTAAGAATACTTTTTTTGGTTTAAAAAGCAGAAAGCCTTAATTAAAGGCAATCCGGAAGAAGCAAATACTCAGAGTGATCATGTTTTCTTACTTAACCTGTTAGCCACAGCTCATAAAACCTGCAAAAATGGTAATCCAATTTTATTTTTGACAAATTTGAAAGACATACCTGCCACCATTATTGTTCTAGACTTTATACATACAGTGCAAGACAGGAAAAGTGTAGCCGTGGGAACTAGTGAATCATCATCTTATAATTTATTTATGTTGCGCATAAATGTGTGTTTAAATTTCTATGATTGCGTTTTCTTCCATGCTAGCAATTGCTAGATATTTGTTTGCAATTGGCATTTTTCCTAATCTTTTTATTTTACAGTGTGTTATTGTAAAGTAACCAATGACAGGCAACACAAGCGTCTCATTGGCCAGCTCTTTTGTGTTTTCAGAAGCCTGGCCAATCGGAAGCCCCACTGCTTCTCCGTCAGTTCCATCTATTTTTATTTTCCTTTATTTGTAGATGCTAGATTCATTTTTATTTTATTTTTTTCTCCATTCATTAATTTTATTTAAAACCTCAGAGAACACACTGAGGGGCAACCTTCATTTTTTAATGATGCAGACACAGTTCAGGAAAAAAAAAAGAAACAATGAGAACAGCTTTAAAAAAAACAAAAAACAAGAAAAAACCCTGACAGTTACAATCAATAAACACAGCAATTAAACCTCGGAAAAGTCTCAATGGTATTAAATTGCTTAAATCATTAGACTGAAAAGAAAGACTGAAATAAAGAAAATAGATTATAATTGGCATTTTGCTCTCTTTTATATGCACAGTTAGTTCAGTTTTCATTTAAAAGTGCATCTAAGACTGTGTCCATGCCTCTCACTTGAAACAGCACGCCTGTGATCAAACCGTACATGTAAAGACCGACCACGTCATATCCGCTCAGGCCTGTATTGCTGATATGGTGTTTGACATGTATGGGAGTGTTATACAGCTGTGTTTGCATGCATGGTGTTGGATGACGGTGCCGATCCCTCCCATTAGTGAGACATCCAGATGAGAGGAGTGTATAAAGCGGAGTGTGTGTGTGTGTGGCAGGGAGGTGAGGTTAGAATCACAGAGGGACAATGGAAAAGCTACAGAGATGTATACTGAAGATGACAAAAGAGCAATGGGGAGTTAGAGGAGAGGTATGAGACTGAGGAGGTCGGGGTGGGAGGGGAGAAAAGCGAAGTAGACTATAGGTAAGTGAGGGAGAGTGAACAAATTGAATGGGAGAAGAAAAAGGGGAAGAGATAGTGGAAGAGACAGATAGGATAGTGGTAAAGACGGAGGCACTTAAGGATGAGAGTGAAAGGGAGAAAGGGACAGACAGTAAAAAAAGGAGAGTAAATTGACTGCCGCGTGTCACATGGAAACAGTCCCTAATTGGCCAATCAGCCGACCCCAGATTGAGCCTGCCGTTTTCTCTGACACTGCGAGAGCACCTGTACCTCTGACGGGCGCACACAGACACACACACACACACACATCTTCAAACCTAACACCTGCCGTCATTACCACCTCTTCATCTTCTCCCTCCATTTCTGACGTACTTTTTTTAAGAAAGGTCTGTGACAGCGGGGAGCAGACAAAGAAAGAGAAAGGAGGAGGAGGAGGAGGAGGAATGGATGGAGAGACAACAAGGAAAGGAAAAGGAGATTTTTTTTTTTTTCAGGACTGGGGGAGTAAGTCATCAGCTTCACTCTTCAGCTGGTCACACCAGCAAGACAACCTTCACGTGGAATATTGAGGGAATGAATAGGGAACACATATAAATCTGGTTAAACTTCTGCTGCCCTAACATGAAAGGCTTTTCTGTCTTGTAATTTAGTCAGGAAATTCAAGCTCATTCAGATAAAATGAAATACCACATTCTGTTACTACAGTAATAATCTCAAAAGCTACGCTGATTGATTTTTTTCTCCCAGCTGGGGGCAGAACAAGTTGTAAACACAACACTGATGTTGAACAGCTTGTAAACACTTGCCTGTTCACAAATCCAGCACACAGGGAAAAAAAAAAACCCTAACAAACAAAAAAAAAAAAAACACACACACAAAAGCATTACCATTCATTTAGGATTGCATTTGTTTTTTTTTTTGGCAATCTGATGAATGCATGTCAAATATTGACTCTAAAAAGTCAAAAAGCCTTTGAAGCCACTGTGTTATCAACGCACAACTTCAGTCGAACAGAAGTTTGAACTTGGCAAGTGAATATATTGGAGCATCTATGTGCTTTAGAACTTCAGAGTTTTCCTCAGTAATATTAAAACAAAGCAAAACGGGGAGTAACTAGGTTGGTAGGCAGGTTTGGGACACTTGTTCCATTTTTAACTACCTGCAAGCTTACTTTGTGTAGTCTATGTTTGGGTTACCTGCCATTTTTTACTACAACGTGCTATATATGTACAGACACTTTAAAATGAAGCAAGTGCCGAAAGTTTAAAGAGCCCCACATCATTGCACCACCCAAACCCAGTGTCCACAAAATTAGGTTTCTCTGCAACTGAACTGCAATTCTCTATGTGTTTTTTGCCAGTATATGTTTCAAATAAACATACTTTGCCATTTGTTTCACTGATGTGTTGTTGTTCCGTTTCAGCCAAGCATTCAGATATTAGACGGGACCAGAAAAGCTTCAAAAATGTAGCAAAAGGATCGTATATTAACCAGAATCATGATATTTTTCTAAATCTAACCGAGTAATTTGTTGCCTAAATTAAAGTTTGAAACATGCACTTATTGTGTCAACCAAAGCATGACGTTTTCCTGAACATAACCATATATTGGTACCTAAAGCAAACCGAAGAGCAAGTTAAAAGTCCTGGGTGAAAGTCATTTTACAGAGTTGTGTCTCCATTCTCAACTCCACTATTATACACAGGATTTGTAATGATGTGTGTCTCTTTCAAGCTTAAAGGCTTTCCAACAACATTCTAGGAGAGAAAGTATGTCCGCTTCAAAACAAAATCAAATTTGCTGTCAAATGTCAATGAGAATGCAGTTTATTTGCGCAGGAACATAATTTTGTGGCAACATTGTTGAACTGCAACCAACCTGGACTGCTGACACACGACATGTTGGCATGTTGGATCCATAAATGTCTTCTGTTAAGGTCTAATTCCAACCCAAAGATCTGCTGGAGCCCACTTCAGCCTCCTGTTTTGTTCTTGGCTGACCGGAGTAAAACCTGACATGGATTTCTGCTGTTGTAGACCATCAAAGTTGACTGTATAGCAGAAAGGAAAATAGACAGAACAGTCCTTTTTTTTCCTCCCCCTACCTGCCAGGAAAGGTAGGAAGGAAGTGAGGTGATAAAGCAGACACACATGTAGGCTGAGCTGCTGCTAACAAAGGTAGCAATGAGGAGGTCAGAGTGAGACTTGGAAAAATGAAGAGATCTCTGGTAAACTCATCCAGTTTGTGCTCTTCTTAGCTGTTAAACAAAGTAAACAGAGTGGGTTTTAAACCAAGAACCATTTGAATTTGTGGACGTTTCTGTGAAATAAGGAGCTGCTGACTATGAGCTGATCCCAGGAGCAGGTTGGATATAACTTACTCAGCTGCCTCTTCGGCCTTTTTGAACAATGGTGGATGTCTGCACTGGACCCTGGTTAAGGGTAAGTCTCTTTTAGAAATTTCCAGACTTCTCCTCTGTTTTCTTGACTCTGTTTAAGATGAATTACCCCACATACTAGCTTCTTTTAGACTCCATAGCTACTCATCAACACTCCTATACCTCACTGGGCACTGAAGCAAACCGAACAAACTGAAATTAGCTGGAATGAACTGAAATGATCCTTTCCTGGGCTGACATATTTGGATGTTTCTCGAAATTAATTCAGATAGCTTTTGATTTTCTTAACCAGAATACTGAAAATAGAACTATTTTGTTGCTATTGAATTGAAATTCTGTTTGAATGGACTTTCAACTATGAAATACACTGCTATACTATCCAGGCCTCATGTGTCTGAAGTGTGTCAGCAGCTCCTGCATGATAAAGACATTGATGTTTTGGACTGGTCTGTCCATTCCCCAGACCCCAAGCGTTGTAGAGAGGTCCTACAGGCACATGGACGCCACACACACACACACGACTGAGCCTCCTTTTGACTTGTCTTGAGGAATTTCCACTGAAGGTGGATCAGCCTGTCATGTGATTTTCCACTTTTATTTTGAGTATGATTCCAAATCCAGACCTCCATGGGATAATAATTTGGATTTACATTGATCATTTTTATGTTAGTTTGTTCTCAACGCATTCCACTATGTAATGAATAAAGATTTTCAACTGGAATATTTCATTCATTGAGATCTAGGATGTGTTATTTTAGTGTTCCCCTTTTTTTTTTTGAGCAGTGTATTTCTGTTTGATTCTGATTTGGGTTGAATATTAATTCATTTAAATAATGACATTGGTGACTATGGTTCTTTTCTGTCTTGTGGGGTTTTGTAGTGAAGGAGCTAAGCTATCCCTCTATTTAGTTATGAAATCTATTTTAAAATGACAGGTGAACCTTTATCCTTCTGTCTGGCATCGAACTCAGACTAATCTGAATATTAGACCTATCATTGAGGCTGTCCATTTTCCTCTGAGTTTTCTCATCAAATAGGTGTTTCTGTCTGCAGAACTGCCACTTGTTGGATAGTTTTTTGTTCTGTATTTTTGCTCTATTCTGAAATAGTTGTACTTGGAAATCTCAGCATGTTGGCAGTTTGATCAACCTATTTGGCATCATGCTATAGTCAAAGTTCTGTTGTTTCATGTGATTGTCTAACCCAGCCCAACCCATTCCCTGTTTTGACAAAGTTGCTAAGTGATACAAGATGTACAGGTGATTTTCCAGTTTTAAATGAGGAGTTTGAAGATTGGTGGCAGGGTTAGTCACAGTACTTTCACCCAGGAGACTGAGGATTGTGTCCAGTGTTGGATCATTATGATGTGATTCAAGTCTGGTTTTCAGTTGCTGTTTAGTTGAGTTTGGACGCCAAAACTATTTGGTTGCATTTCGGAGAAGCTTATAGTTTGGGTTAAAATAGGTCAAGATAAACCTCCTGTTCGCAGCACCAGTATATGACATGTGGCCAAGACATCATAGTGTGTATTTCTGACTTTCACAGGTATTTACAGCTTTATTGAAAAATCTAAAATGACAATAAAGGGAATCCATTGTGTTCCAATGTCATTCTAATAGTTCTGGACAAAGAGGCAGCATGTGACTGAGTTTGGAGAGAAAGTAAATTTCCTGACTTGTACCTGACCAACTTCATGCACAGCACTGCTCCTCCTTAATTTAGGAGGTGTACAGGTGCTCCTAATAAAGTTCTTAGAAGAATAGAATAGAAAGAATAGAATAGAACTTTATTGATCCCTTTGGTTTACAGAGTATACATACAATACAGTCTTCAAATTTACACATAACACATGGAGATTGTCCAGTTCACAGCCATGATTGGCTTCCAAAGAGTTGTAATGTTGCAAGTCCTGCTCACAGATGCACACCTTCAACTTACACAAGTTAGGTGTGACCTACAGAAAACAGCCTTCCAGTGTCCTGGTTTGAGCATACATTTTGTTTCAGTGAAGTGCAAATGTCCAACAGATTATTAAAGATTGCATATATATCCTAAAAACTTGCTATTTGAGTTTGTCTGACTCTTCAATCAGCAAATTTCTTTGTAGCTCGCTGGTGAGGCTGCAAGTCTCAAATGTGAACCGTGTTGAGCTTCATTATTTCCTACACAGTTCCACTATTCATGTTCAAAACGGAACATGACATTTTTCTACAAGCTTAAACAATTCAGCAGCTACGAGCTAGCATGTTTGACATGCGCTGGATCTGGCAAACATCACAGACGCGCTCGCTGTTATCTCTGTACAACTCAAAAGCATGTCCAAAATAGCTTTACTTGTTTACTTGAGAAATAAATGACACCATGCTGTAGCTGTAGTAGAACATGAAGGATCCTCAACGAGACAAGAGCGAAGAGCATTGTTGTGAGGTTGTTTGATTCTTTGCAATTGGGAACACACACACACTAACACACACTATCACACACATGTGCACACACATACAGACCGAGGGTTGATTTCTTGGTGAGAATGAAGCAGTACAAGCAGACCCGGGGTTGCTGTGATCTCTGGATAAATGGCCTCTGGTATCACTTTACTCCTCTGACAACACACACACACACACACACACATGCACACACATAAGAGAACACACACAATGGATCTCCACACTGCTACAAAAGTTGAGGAATAATTCTAACATGTGAAGCATAAGCACGGATGCATGCACTCCCTCCTGCCTTCACACATGCACTCAAACACACACACAGACACATACACACATCATGCACACAGTGAGACACACGCACACACCAAAGGGAGATGAATTACTGAGTGGATGGGATCTGACGTAACCCATAGTGGAAGTAGGTCACATGGGGGAGACAGGTCATCAGGGAAATAACACTGCAGTTGCACTACCTTTGTCTCTGTCTGTATCCCCTTTCTCAGTATCATTGTGCTTTTACTACTTTCCATCCTGCCATAGTGTACATGCATTATGCATTTGTCTATATCAATTTAGTTGCAATTATTTTATCAGGACAACTAAACAGCAATGAAGTTATATCCTGAATGCTAATCTAAAAGACTAAAAGCTTTCCCAAGATGCATTTAAAATTCTAAAATTTATCATATCTTGCCAGCTGGTGAATGCTGAAGCTGATCTTGTTAAGGATCCTGCATCCCCTTTCAGTTTTGGCATTGGATGCCAAAATGAACTTCCAGGTTCTTAGTTCAGGAACTAAGAAAACCTGTTTTGTAATACCTCTTCTGCTCAGTTTGTTGTACAATACATTTAAACAAACAAGACTATTAGTCGACAGACAAGCTCGCAGCAGTGTGAGTCTTAGAAACGGCAGTAATTTGAGCAAAGTGTCATCATGCTCTCAGTGACAGTGTTAACACAGTGATGTTTAGCAGGTTTAATGCTTCATGTGTTCACCTGCTGAGCTTGTTGGCATGCGAGCATTTCAATGCCCTGAAACCAAAAACCTGCCAGCAGAATTAAAAGGCATCTTATTTTTAAAAAAACAAACCAAAATTACACATTTCATCAGAGCCCAAAAAAGAACAGGAAGAATCATCGGATTTTGAGTCAGTCAGTCGTTGAACTACTCATCTGTGATGCGCCCTTCCATTGGGAAACTTAACCAGATCGAAGCTTACACTTGTGTTTTTTCAAAACCACTTCCTTCTACATGTCTCATTTAAAAACTTGCCAAAAATACACTGATCTGACCAGATTGAAGTGGCAAAAACTCAAAATTTGGGTGAATTCTGTCAGACTCGAAGCCTTTTCACAAAAAGAAAAATACCAAGGTCACTGTTGCTTTGGGTTTATTGAAAATTAAAGAAAATATATTTCATTATATAAGATTCACTGTTGCCAAAAATCTTTTTTTCCTTGGAGGCTGAGGTCAATGACAATCACTTGCTGTCATCCCACCTTCTTCCATCTC